>NW_015167190.1:77154-82718 GCF_001447785.1 Gekko japonicus
CCCCCCCCCCAATAGCTAGCAATCCAAAACAGTCCAGTGGAGCCTGAGCGGTGGGTGTTGCCTTCTGACACACTTCCGGTGATGTCAGGGGGTGTGGCATATGCAAATGATTTATGCTAATGAGCTCCTGAACCTCTTTTTTTAGGAAATGACCCCTGATGAGAATAATATTCCAACAGAGATGGATCACATAGCAAGTTAAGTTCCAGACTGACTTGTTGCGTCGTGCCTTATTTTTCCTCATTATATCAGATTTTTTTTAAAAAAAATGTGCTTGTTGCAACTGGTATGACTTTGGAAGCATTTGGTTTCAGATCTAACGTTCTTTAAAAAACCTTGTCGGGCTTCCAGGCTTCAAATCACCAGTCACCTCACAATAAATGAGTCGCATTTGAGCAGAGTTAGAAATGGATTTTGTTCAGGTGCATATTTCTTTATAAATAGATTAGCAAGTATTACTAACAGGTGTGGAGGTGTGGACGTGCTAATGATATCGGAGATGGCATGACAGTTCCATTTGCTGTGGGTGCCAACCAGGAGGATGTTGGAGCGGAGCAACCTTCAAGACTGTTGTTCCCTGTAATTCAAAGGCTTGACGTGGTCTGGAAGATAATATTCACTTCATTAGCTCCGGCGTCCTTGGCTCTTCCATTGGCATGGGGCACGGAGCTTTAAATATTGAGGCAGGAGACGATTGTCAATGAAGGCGGCTTTATTCAAACATTGCTCTGCCCTGATAAGAGCGGCACCCAAACTTATACCATTCCAGTACTGAACGATATACAGTATTGTTACTTCCGTGAGTTTTGATTGGACCTAAGCAGAGCCTCCTGATTGGGTACACTGTCTGGCTCCAGGACCACTAGAAAGTCTCTATTAGGCAGCCAATCATAACGGAGGAACTAGAATGCTTCAGCACAAACCATAACACAACAGCTTAAACATAACTCGGAACGTAACACAGAGCTTGCAGGGAAGCCTCAAAAGTCTTTCCATCCTCTGCCTTTTCCTTCTTATTGCCTTACGTTCAGCCTGTCTATAAGTTTGAACTGTTACCTTCCATTCCAATGTATTTGAAAAAGTGTGCCTTGCACAAGAAAGCTTATACCTCGAATAAACCTTTGTTGGTCATAAAAGTGTGTAAGGAACAGAGGTTGTTTAGGTTATATAAGTTAGTAGGACCTAGTTAGTAGCCTTGCATGTCACTAGAAGCAATCTACTTGCAGCATAATGTCCGATTCCCCATGCATTCGAAATAAATCCACGTTTGCAAACAAAGTCAAATTTATTCTAAAGCGATGGTTAGATCAGGAACACAAGAATTGTTAGGAATAACTACAGACCCAAGAGGGGAACATAATAAAGGAACTTGAACCAGGTGAGGGCCAATGAGCCCAATTCCCGCTGGCGGGAATGTAGATAAAATGAGCGCCCAATTCCTTGGGAACACAATGGTTTTACAACATAAACACAAGTTCAGTTCTCAGGCTTCGAATACATAACAAGCAAAGCAACGCCATAACTCCATCCCACCTCCAGCTGGTAACCTTGAGCAGTTCCGCAGATTTAGCAAGTGAAAGAAAATCAACACCCACAGAGGAGGGTACGGAGGGGGGGGGGGAAAGGGACAGAGCACAACTCAATGTTACAACTTAACAGACCCTCAATGGCAGCTTGCTGACACATAATTATATTCGGCTTCGAGATTTTGTTATGGTGGACTATAGCGCTATAAAGCGAACATTAAAAAAAAAAAGCCGAAAATCGCCCGAAAGGGTGGGAAACGGCGGGAAAAAGCGCATCAGAACCGAGAGAGGAAACTGAAGACTACTTGAAAGTGGTTGACAGGTAAAACGTTTCAGCCCCGTTTCCTAAATGGGACAGAAGCGTTTGTATGTGAAATTACAAATATATTCCGGTAGGGAACCGGTTCTAAAACGGTTCTGTCTGAAATGACAGACCAGAAACCGTTTGGGAACCGTTCCTCTTCCGGGTTATATCGTCTGTCTGAAATTCCTTTCTGTGTTGGAATGATTCCAATTCTCTCCAACCGGATAATGGACTTTTCTTAAGAACTGGCCTCATAGAAGTGAGTTAATTGTTTTCATTGGTCCTGTCACCTGGCTTTTTACCTTTTTGTTTTTTGCTGTTGCTTGTTATGATTGGATGTTTCCTGCTTTGCATACATCTCTTCAACTTCAATTGATTTTATTCAATTAAATCCGGTAGTCTTCTTTTTTAAATCTTGTGTCCAGAATTTATTTTGCTACATAAATGAACCCCAAGGTATTCAAGACCAGACAAGGTGCCACTGAACTCAGAATGTGTTTTACGTTGCCCCTAGTCAGGTATCTCCATCTTTCTCTTCCGTTCCATGCATAAACACACAATAAGCATTATTTAAAAGGAAACTGAAGATATGGAAGACAGTAGGGGTATAGGACAGATAATGGACCTGAGGTTAGAGGATGGCCATCCAGCCACTAGGGGTGTGCAAAAAAAAATATTAAAAAAATAAGTCCATTTGGATTTAGCCGAATTGGGCAGAATCAATTTCGGCTGGCAGTAAGACTCCCGCATGTTAGTTTCGTCAGGCAAGCCGAATGTCAATTTCAGCCCCATTATATCCTCTGGGCCATTGAAGTCAATGGCGGAAACATAGGGTATATTCAGGGGGCTGGAGGGGAGGGGGCTTGAGGGAGAGCCTCCAAACTCACAGGGTAGCTTCTGGAGCCTCTCCCCAAGATACCAACCAAGATTCAAGAGCATTGGACCAGGGGGTCCAATTCTACGGGCCCTCAAACAGGTTGCCCCTATCCCCTCCATTGTTCTCTATGGTGGGGAAAAAAAAGTTACTTCCCAGAGAGATTTGTCTGCTACAGACCTTCCTTTTGCTTTTAAGTGCCATGTTAAGATGTGTTTCTCCTGGGCATTTGAGCGCGGATGTGTTTTGAGTTCATCTTTCTATATATATATATTTTTAAAAACCTAGTTGCCATCTCTGTGAGTGCGTTCAGATGGGGCATTTGAGCTGGTATACGAGCCAGTTAGAATCGGAGTAGTTACGCGTGATCACACAGCCAACATCTGCCTTCCGTCCCTAACCATTGCAAACATCCTTTAAACCAGTGTATTCTGCTACTAGGTCCCCAGGTGCTAGTATCCTGAGTGCTCCGGTTCTAGCCGCATTATCCCCGTCTGGTCGCTCTCCGCCGGTGTAGAGCCACTTCCTTTCGGAAGCTCGAGGCTTCCACTTTTCGGCCGCCTTTTTTTTTTTAGTCTCCTCGATGTGTGCTTGGGCGAAGCTTCGCCCTGGCATTTGTAAAACAAACAAACAAAAAAGATGCTTAGTTTTAGGCTGCGGACGAGTCCGGGACCTCACAGAGGCCCTTTTCGCTGTAAAAGTTTAAAGAGAAGTCTTTGCTTCAGGGCACGCTTTTCAGGACGGGGTGTTCTGTGCCTGTGCGAAGATCTCAACTCTGTGGATGGCTGCCTATGCACATGTGCAAAATGTAAAAAAAATAAATTAAAAACCGCCGACACACGCTGCTGCACGTTGGTAGTGTGAACAGTCAGGAGGTAAGTGTGAGCGCGTTTCTTCCGGATCAAACTGCTCTGGTTCCAACCGGAGCAGTTTATGCTGGCTTAAATGGTCCGTCTGAACGCACCCTGTCTGTTTATCAGTTCCTATATGGCAGTTTTTATATGGCAGTGTTTTGCTTAAACTTTGTGATGTGTTGTCTCATCTGTCTTTATGCATTTAGATATTTAAACTGACCCACCCCTCTTCCTGGCTACTTAACAAATAGGGTGAAGGTTGGCTTACAAAGGTAGATCAAATATATATCTCAATAAAGTCAGACTGACATAGCAACATTAGATAATAAAAAAACAGGAAAACAGAACAACTATTAAAGCAGTAAAGATAGTAACACCAACAATACACGAGAGAATCCCCAGATCCCAAGACAAATAACGTGTCCAAGGGATCAAGGGAAAGGTCGAGAATGCTGCTCTTCTTGTGCTGTTAATTTTATAGGCTGTCTAAAGTTCCAACATAATGCATGTCCATTGATGTTGATGGCTATTCTTTTTCTATGCTACTTTCCCGCTTTAAAGAGCTGCAGTGGCTCAAGTGGTTAAGACGCTGAACTGCAGGCTGTGGAAGGTCGGTAGTTCAACCGTTCGAGACCCGAGTTGCCGCATGATGGAGTGAGCTCCCATCTCTTGTTCCAGCTCCTGCCAACCTAGCAGTTTGAAAGCAAGAAATTGCAAGTAGATAAATAGGTACCACTTTAGTGGGAAGGTAACAGCGTTCCGTGCGCCTTGGTGTTTAGTCATGCCGGCCACATGACCACGGAAATGTCTTCGGACAGCGCTGGCTCTTTGGCTTTGAAACGGAGATGAACACCGCAACCCTTGAGTCAGATTCGACTGGCTTTCGAGCAAGGGAAACTTTACCTTTCCCCCCGCTTTTCTGCCATTTTTGCAGTCGTTTGTATACCATCTGTGAGCCATTTACTGGAGCAACAAATCATAGCGATAAATGCATTCATTTTACTGGGAAAATTGAATGTGGGGAAAAAAAAGAAACTTGAGTTCCTTCCTCCCAAGGGACAAGCTCAGCTGCATAAGTCTGGGTGTTCTGAAACTGAGCCAGAAAACTTTGTCCAATTCCTGAGCTAAATGGTCCTCCTCATTGCAAGATGCGATGAGGATTCCTGAGCACAAAGGCAGGATGCACATTTCTTAAATGTGTATTTCTGCAACCAAATCAGAGACATATACACTTAAGAGATGTGTAGTTCTTTGGAGGAGGGTCCATGGCAATGCAAGTTGCAACTGAGTTATGGCAACCCCAGCCAAGGGACTTGCAAGGCAAGTGGACTGCAGAGGTGGTTGGCCATTGCCTTTCTCTGCACAGCTTCCGTGGTGGTCCCCCATCCAAGCACCAACCTTGCTCAGCTCCTGAGATCTGACAAGATTGTGCTATGCCATTCTATCTTCCCTCCTGTGTGTCTCCAAATGACGTTGAGTGCAGATCTGGAGAAAGTTCACCACTCAAATATAAGACTGCAAGCAGCCTAAGTAGGATCAAGTAGTAGGTAATGTGAAAGACCTCTGTCTGAGACCCTGGAGAGCTACTGCTAGTAGGTCTCCAAGGTCAATACTGGCATTGATAGACCAATGGTCTGATTCAGTATAAGGCAGCTTCATGTGTGTAAATGAATTTTAAAAATAAACCAAAGAACACTTGATGCTAGTATTTCATGAAGAATTTCCTTGAGCACCACGGTCCTGGGCTGATAAAGATCAATCAGCTAGGTTCTCAAAGTACACACTGAAACACTTCCCTGTAACTTGGGTCATTTTACAGGAAAAGTTGACATTCCTCATAACATAATACAGCTTCTGATCTGTACCTGCCTAAAATTAAATTCTTGTTTCACAAATAAGACCAGCCTTTCCTTTACATGTCCAAGAGTAAAATGGGTGAGCAAAGTTTTTGGTATATAGATAAATGTACAGAAGAAACCAAAGTTCTGGACTCACTTTGTAGGAAA
>NW_015167191.1:0-11842 GCF_001447785.1 Gekko japonicus
ATATGCGCTTATGCACATAAGTGCTTATGGATATGAGCACATAAGGAAAATGCGGCTTTTGGTGTTCACACTTTCCAGGGTTTGCTACCACTTTTACCAGGTATCTTTTAAACTTGGGAGCGAAGCATTACAAGACAGGTTGAGTGTGGGTGGGGAACACCTGACAGATGTGCCTGTGTGAACGGCCTGGCCCATTTAATTCAGTTGTGGAACATTTCTGAAACATGCCTACATTGGGGCCAACTGCCAGACTGAACTCGGCATGTGTGTGTATCTCATTTACTTCATAAATTTATTTATTTAGTAAAAATGCATGCCTCTCCAAGAACTTGCCTGAGGCAGCTTAAAAAGAAAACTAATAAAAACAGTAAAATATATTAATTAAAACCAATTGTTAGAACAAACAAGTCACATTTATATAACGTTGACCTTAAACATTGATAGTTTACTTTTCCTTCCCAGTGCAATAAACCATTTTCTTGAGGGGGGGGTTGTGTGTGTGTTTAAAAATTATTTTCTTTCATGGTAAATCCAGGGTGGACAAGGTTAACCAGTGGTTTTATCAAGGAAGAGCAGAGTATGTGCCTGAGAAGCTCGGTAATGATTTACCTCAGAGGTGACTGTCTGTAAAAGCAGCAGCAGGGCAGTTAATAAATATTCCTTTGGCCTCTTTCTCAGTTGTGCATGGTAGTGTGATGAGGAAGTGCAGTGTGGGTAGTAATCCTCAATTAATCCCTAGATAAAACATGCCACAAGAACACAGTGGTAGTGTAATGTACTAAGTGGGGGCTGCTTCTTTTGGTATTTCTTTTCCTTTAGATATAAGGTTGTTGTAGGCCACTCTGAATCCTTTAGATTAGGAGAAAAACAGTGTATGGCTGGCCCAAGGTCACCCTGCTACCTTCCATGGCAGACTGGGGATTAGAAACTGGGTCTCTGAGTGTTTACCATACTCCCTCTCTATGTGGACCAAAGCAGCTTATATTCTCTTCTCCTCCTCCATCTTATCATCACAACAACAACCCTGTGAAGTATGTTTGGCTCAGACTGGCCAAAATTCAGCCAGCATCCTTCCATGCTTCAAACTTGGATCTCCTTAATCCTAGCCCGGCATTTTAACCCCAATGCCACACTGACTTTGATAGATCAGGGAAGTTGATGAATCCCTTTTATTTCTTCACAGAGGGGATATTTTCCACCCTCACTCTCTACGTTGTCTTCACCTTCCTGGCTTCTGATAAGTAAAGACTTGTTTCTGTTGGCAAATTCCATAAGGATGTTCTGAAGCTAATCTGTGCAAGGATGTTCCAATTCCATTCACTTTTGCACTGAAAGTCCCATCAACATCCTGACACTGATGAATGATTTTGAGGCCATAGCTTTATTTTCTGATGAGTTATACCTGTTAAGAAGAAATGCAATTTGGGTAGGGGATGTCCAGAGATAACCTGGTCCAGGATGTTCATTTTTTTTGTTGCTACAACTCCCCTCAGCTTCCTGAGTTTCGTGGCCAATTTTCAAACACCAAGATTTATTTTCTGATGAGTTATGTGCCTGCAAAGAAAACAGAGAGCATTAATTTCCAGTACATATTTCACAATGGGAAGGGAGGTGTTGCTTCTTGAGACAAGGTGGGCCACGATATTCTGATTATCGTTATTTTTTGTGCTACAAATCCCACCATCATCCTGAAGCTGAGGGACAATTTTGAAATTCCTGGTTTAATTTTCTGATGCCTGTCACAAACAACTGGATGGATTCTTATGTGTGAGAGGGATGGAATGGTAGCCATTTTTCCAATTTGTTTAATGAATTGATTCCTTCCAGTTGCCTGTGTACCAGTGCTGATACAAGTTTATTTGCATTTATAGGTAATTTCCATAATTATAAATTGCTCATCTCATTGCAAACCATTAGGACTAGGAGGAGATTGACTGTGGACAAACACTCTTGAGCAATGAGCATGACCTACCAGTTGTAATGACCACTTGGTTTTTTCTTAGGTCACCTATTCCTTCCTTGCTGCAGCAATGATGAATGTTGAAAAACGCTTCCCTTCCATTTACCAGATGTTTGCCAACCAAGCTAATCAGTGCACAGGGATTGTCCAGCTACTTCTGCATTTCCAGTGGACATGGGTTGGGATCATTGCATTGGATGATGATGAAGGAGACAGATTTGTACAGACACTGATACTTCTGTTATCCCAGAATGATATCTGTCCTGCTTTTGTTGATCAGATACCAAACTTGGATTCTTCTGATGACATGACAAGCTTTTTCTTCATATCAAGACCAAAAAAAAGCTTAACCCTTTTTTCAACACAGAGCAAAGTCAACACTGTTGTCATAAATGCAGATACTCAAACAGTGTTACTTTTGAAATGGATTCTGCATCGTACTGCTGTGGAAAATATGACAGAGACTGTGGGTAAGGTGTGGATTATGACAGCTCAGTGGGATTTCTCATCACAGACCTTCTACAGGACTTTCAATACTAAAATCTTCCAGGGTGCTTTATCCTTTGCAGTAAAGTCCATTGAAGTATTGGGATTCCAAGATTTCATTCACAGTGTAAGTTCCCATTGGCCAGAAGACGATGACTTTATCAGGATTTTCTGGCAGCAGGCATTTAACTGTTTCCTTTCAGATTCCAAAGAAGATGAAAATAATCTGTATAGATGCAGTGGGGAGGAAAAGCTGGAGAGCCTCCCAGGTCCTTTTTTTGAAATGAGCATGACTGCCCAAAGCTATTGCATCTACAATGCTGTTCACGCCATAGCACATGCGTTGCATGCATTGCACTCAGCTAGGCTGAAGTACAGGGAAATGGTGTGGAATGGAAATAGTTTGGGACTGCTCCTTAAATGGAGACCTTGGCAGGTAAGAGGTTGTATCTATTGCAATGTCTAGACAGTTCAGTTCAGTTTTTTATTATTATTATTACAGCCCATGGGCAGCATAAATCTCTCTCTCTCTTTCTCATTGAATTAAAAAAAACACCCTTGGAACCCATTTGTAATGTATTGAGCTTGAGATCCATAACAAAAGCAGGCTAGGATCCTAGGAGCACACCAGTAGGAATGCTTGGATCCTATAATAGCCCAATAGGGTTACCTGGAAAGGTTACCTGGTGTAAATAGCCTATCACAGGGAGTGGGGTGTGTTTTGGGTGTGACTTTTTGGGGGGGCATAAAACCTGGCTTCGGCCAGGGGTCTTTGTCTTCACTGCTGAATCACTTAATAAACTATGAGCTGATCACTTTACGCATCTGAACCCAGTACATTTCACCATTCTTTCCTTCTTATAGGTGTCGCTTCTCTCCATGATCAATATCTAACACAAAATTTAATTATATATAGAATTAGGATGTTTTCTCCAGCATTTATCAGTGAGCCTGTATGTTCCATGCAAGCTCAGAATTTGGAAGCTAAGCAGGGTCGGCCCTGGTTACTATTTGGATGGGAGACCACCAAGGAGGTCAAGGGTCATGACACAGAGGCAGGCAATGGCAAACCACCTCAAAATGCCTCTTAACTTGGAAACCCTATGGGGTTGCCATAAGACAGCTGCTATTTGGCAGCATTTTTCACCACCACCATTCCTTCCATGATAGATAGAATCTCTCATCATGTCTTCTCCATCGGCATAAAACAAAAGAATTTATAGTCAGAAAGGTGCTTCAGATTGAAATCATTCCAGAGAGTGAGAGAGAGAGAGAGAGAGAGAGAGAGAGAGAGAGAGATACAGAGAGAGAGACACAGAGAGAGAGAGACAGAGAGAGAGAGAATTATACTAATTATTACATTCAGTACTGACATTAACGTTATTGGGGTATAATGGCTATTGTACCAGAGAGCACCAGACTATGTCCTGTTAACTGTTCATTTGAATTCTCACTCTGCCATGAAGCTGAATAAGTGGTTTTCTGATAGTCACAATCTCAGGGTAGTTGTGACAATAACATGGGCAAGGGAGAATCATGGATAAATAGTACAAAATAAGAAAGTTCAGGATATAAATATATGCTTCAATATTTTGATAAACTTATTCATGATTTAATACATTAAAAAAACCATGACATTTCATTGTTCTAATTTCCATATATAATAAAGTTTATGCACAGCATATATCATTATTCTACTTCAAGGAATATAAATCAGGGGTGTCAAACATGCATCCTGGGTACCAGATCAGGCCCCCGGAGGGCTTCTATCAGGCCCGCAGTGAAACTGGCTGTCTGCTGCTTCTCTTTTTAATACTGCTGCTGCTGCACCATCGTAGGTTTGCAGCTTACAGATGTCAGATACACACCTGAACAGCATAATCAAGATTGCAACAGCACAAACGTATTGATGCAATAATTCAGAGGAAGAGGTGTCAGTTATCAGACACTGCTAAATAAACAAAATATTGCAAGAGTGCTAATGTTTTAAGCATGTTTTTAAGTAAAAAAACCCCTTTGTGTTTGTGTCCTTTATAAAGTTGATATCTCCGCTACCTGGCATTACATTTTATGACACGCATGGCCCGGCCCATGTGTATGTTATTTGTATTATACTAATTTATTATATCAAATATGTCTGTCAAAATTATTTTGATAAGGAAAACTCAACAAGAAACAAAAACAACATGTTACAGTGTTTAATCAAATGCAAGATTATCCCCCCCCCCCGGTATGCCATCAAAAAATTGCAATGATATAGCTATATCCAGTAATAAGTTTAGAGGGACAACTTACATTGAGGGTCAACTTCCTTTTGAGTAAATATGGTAAACAAGAATAACAGGTTCAATTTACACAAAAAAGAATGATAATTATAATAGGGGATAAGGACTGAAGAATCAGGATGAGAAATTCACTTCAACCACTACATTTCCCCATATAAGGACAAAACTGGATTGTTCATTAAACCTTCATGTGTTGACAACTTCAGTTGAATACTCATTGGATGTATCCAACCTACACATGACTACAGTCTAGCACTCTTCTGTCATTTCCACTGCTACCCCTTTGCTTTAAATAGGAATAATAGGTCCGGTGTTCCAGGAAGTCCAGAGAAAAGGTAATACAATAACATACGTGTGTTAATTTGCTTTGAGACAATGGGAAATATTCCATTTTGTCAGGTTTCTTATTGCATGAACTGATCATCCTAAAGAAAGAATAACTAAAATATTTAAATATAATTGTTTGAAAAATTATTTGTGAAGGATAAAAAAATGTCTTCCTTTAACTGTTTCAATCTAGCTTCATCACTTTCTCAGAATCACCTTGTTTAATAACAGTGCTGGGGACTTAATTCATTTTAATGACAAAGGTGAACTTGAAACTGGATTTGACATTATCAACTGGGTTACTTTCCCAAACCAAAGCATTCTAAGAGTGAAAGTAGGAAGGATGGATCCTCTGGCTTCACTGGCCCGACAGTTTACCATTAATGATGATTTCATCACATGGCATACGGCATTTAATCAGGTGGGACCTGGTAAAGGAAAAGTAATTTTGAAGTGTAATTTAGAACTCATCTGACCCTTGATAATCTCGCCCATGTTTCAAAGGGAAATTCCATTTTAGAGTGCAGTGTTCTAAGATTCCTCAAGTGCTTCTTTGCTTGTCCATATTTCCTAAATCTTCTTGTTCTGTGGAACACTGCAAGACAATGAGCTAACTGCTGTTTGTATAAAAATGTTGATCCTTCAAATTTCATTGTCTCCTGATTTCCTTTTCCATGGCTCAAGTACACTGAAAGAAAATTACAATGGTAGCATATACTAGCTGCATTATAAAAGGAAGAGGAATCCCATCTTCATTTTCCTTTATAACTTCCTCATAATATGTTTTCTTAAATATATTTTCACATGTTATTTTTCCCCACTCAATGTTATTTTTCTCTCACTCAATGAATTATTCATTTAATTTTCCTGGTAGTTTTTGTCATTAATTACTGGCAACCCATTTCACAATATGGTAATGAAACATTTTCCCAATTTTGAGCAAATAGAAGGTCTATCATAATATGACACTGCAGTCTGCTTGAATTAACTCCTTGAGCTTAGTTATTTATAGCTGATATTAGGGATGGGCATGGATGAGAGAAATGGTGGTTTGTGGTGGTTCATGGCTCATTTGATTACACAAACAAGGAAAAATAAACTTTCATGAAATTTTCCCATTTCCTGAACAGGTAAGTGGTTCATTCAGTTTCTGAATTTGGGAGGTGGTAGAACAGTCCCCTCGTGAGATAAAGATGCCAAACTCATAGGGAGTCTTTAGTGGGCTGTCTTCCACCTACCCTTCAACTTTGGTGAAAATTGAATTTAGGATGTCTGAGTTACAGCCCCCCAAAGAAGGTGCAAATTTCATTGTCTCCTGATTTCCTTTTCCATGGCTCAAGTACACTGAAAGAAAATTACAATGGTAGCATATACTAGCTGCATTATAAAAGGAAGAGGAATCCCATCTTCATTTTCCTTTATAACTTCCTCATAATATGTTTTCTTAAATATATTTTCACATGTTATTTTTCCCCACTCAATGTTATTTTTCTCTCACTCAATGAATTATTCATTTAATTTTCCTGGTAGTTTTTGTCATTAATTACTGGCAACCCATTTCACAATATGGTAATGAAACATTTTCCCAATTTTGAGCAAATAGAAGGTCTATCATAATATGACACTGCAGTCTGCTTGAATTAACTCCTTGAGCTTAGTTATTTATAGCTGATATTAGGGATGGGCATGGATGAGAGAAATGGTAGTTTGTGGTGGTTCATGGCTCATTTGATTAGACAAACAAAGCACCTGAATCTGATATTAGCTCAAATTTTCATAGCAGCCAGCCTGCTTCGTTCTCGAACCGTGGTTCATTTCTTGGTTCATGCCCAACCCTTGTTGATACTCTACCTACAGTTCGAGAGCATAATCTCATACCAACAGTCTAATGCACTAATCATCCCTTGATAGTAATACTTCTGCTACTGCTAGTAGTAGTAATAGTAGTAGTAGTAGCAGTAGCAGTTGTAGCAGCAGCAATAACATTTATTGCATATGACCAAATACCATTATAGTCTTAAATTAAATGAAAATATACATAAAATGCAAGAGCTAATTAGAGAACAAGAATAAAACATTAGAGGAAAATTAATAAGGAGCAAAATAATGATGCCATGGCCCAAAAACACAGATAATGCTGAAACAAATTAGCACCAGAGTCTGATATTAGCTCAAATTTTCATAGCAGCCAATGCAAATAATAAAGTTGTGTGAGTGACATGTGGATTTACATCAGCTAGAAGAAAGATAATATTCTCCACTGCTGGATCAAGTCATGGCTGCCTAAGATGGCTGCAAGAAATGTAGATCTGGATCCTGACAGGGAACAAACAACAAAACATAGGAAGAAATGTCCTCTTCTTCTGGGGCTCCACAGAGACACAAGTGCTGAACAACAGATTTTCCAGGTGTAACAACTCATTCACATGGCTGCTGACATTGTTTGGAACAGGGCTTTTTTTTGTAGAAAAAGTCCAGCAGGAACTCATTAGCATATTAGCCCACACCCATGACAGCACATCTCATTAGCATATTAGGCCACACCCCTGTGTTACCAGAAGTGTGGTCATCCAGCCACACCCACCTTTTGCTTCTTATTCTGTTTACCTTGTTTGTTGTCAAAACCCAGGGCTTTTTTTGGAGCAGGAACTCCTTTGCATGTTAGGCCACACACCCCTAATGTAGCCAATCCTAATGAGTTCCTGCTGTTGGGTGTGGCCTATTATGCTAATGAGTTCCTGCTGGGTGTGGCCAACTTGGGAGCCAGCCGGAACTCCGTTCCTGTGCGTTCCTGCCCAAAAATAGCCCTGGTTTGGAAGAAAATGGCTGTGAAAGCTATTCTACATTTATGAAAAGTGATACTAGAAAGGAAAGAGGCTCTGTTGCAATCCCTATTATAAGGAAAAATTGGATCTGAATATAGCACACCAGTTAAACAGGCATCAAGATTGAAAACCCAGTCAAAAGTCTGGAATCATCTGTGGGTAGTATCCTGAAATTACCTGTTAGAGAGCAGTGATGAGTAACTTGGTTATAACCAGGAACCAAGGTAGGAGCTTTCTGAAACAGGATAAGGCATTGCTTTTAGAACTGACCAGATGGAATATTCTTCTGCTTATTCAGATACTTAAGGCAAAAATACACACTGGCCTGAACTGAGAGGAGATCAAGTTCAGCTCATAGGCTGGAGCTAGAGTTCCCTAAGGCAGAGCCAGAATCTTCATGAAAAGAAAAAAGATGTTGGACACATACTCTAAGTTCTAGCATCATATCTCTGAGTCACTTCCCTTGAACAGTAACCAGATATCAACACCGAGCCAAATAATGATTTTTAAATATTTCCGTCAGTGGAAGGAGAACTTTCTCATGCTCCCTATCACTCTGTAGCCATAAATTTATTTCAAAATATAGTTCAAGATAGGGAACCACCAAAAATAATGAAAGGGAAGCTGACGGTATATAATGGAAAGGGGAATCAGCGAAAAACACCCCCATCTACTACTAGATCCAATCCCATATTTGGAATCAAAATAATCAGCTATGAGTTCCAGAACATTCCAGAATATTCTTTACAGAGGTAATAGTTGATTGAGGCTGCTGATTCAGTACTGAATATTGAGCATACAACTAAGTTCTCTCTTTCCATTATAATGCCATAATTTTCATTTAACAGGTTCTGGGCTATGCGAAAGTGAGCGAATAAGAAAATGGAATAAATATATTACTGTCTCTTTATACCAGTAGGTGTGTCCTCTCTCTGTGTGTAATGACTACTGCCATCCAGGTTACAGCAGAAAGAAGGAGGAGGGGGAGCCATTTTGTTGCTATATTTGTGATCCGTGCCCAGAAGGGAAGATTTCAAATAAGAAGGGTAGGAGAAAGAATGTGTCTTGCTATGAAACCTTTTAAGAACATATCATATACATTTAGTTGTGCTTGTTTCACTACTTTTGAGTTTTTAAATATAATAAATAGATGATGGGAGAGAAAAAATATTTGAGAAAAATGCAAACAACTCCTTGTCTTGACATGTCACTTTTTTCCTGTGTACCCAGGGGTGCAATTTCAGAAAGTACAGGTAACAAGGAGATTCTTGTACATGAATGATGTTGGCTGAATACAAGCTTCAGCAAGGACAAAAGGCACCCTTCTTGAATTGTACTTAGGGTCACACTGGGAAAATTTCAAGCAAAATTACTTGATGTGTGCTTTTGGCAGACATTGTAGCTAAAATCAGTGTTCTAACCAAAGAATATTCATATATAGCCAAACGATGGAAGCCCAGGTGGCAGCCACTGCGAAGTTGGCTTTTTACCATCTTCGGCTGGCTCGGCAGTTGGTTCCCTTCCTTGACTGCGATGGCCTGGCTACAGTGATCCATGCAACGGTCACCTCGAGGTTAGACTACTGTAATGCTCTCTACAAGGGTGGTATATAAATCAAATGTAATAATAATAATAATACATGGGCTGCCTTTGTTGCAAATCCGGAAGCTGCCCCTACTGCAGAATGCTATTGATGGGTCTCTTTATTTATTTATTTTGGGATTTATACCCTGCCCTCCCCGAAGGCTCGGGGCGGCTAACAACGAGGCACAAGTGCCAGAATTAAAACAGATAAAACAGTCTAAAACCATAAAACAATACAGTACAACAACAAAGATGGGACCATATCAAGCCTGCACTGAAAGCGCTGCACTGGCTTCCTATAGTGTACCGGGTTCCCAAAGTGCTGGTTCTTACCTTTAAAGCCCTACATGGCCAGGGTCCAGCATACCTGAGGGACCACCTTTCCCCATATTTTCCCACCAAGGGCACTACGGTCGGGAACTCAGCATCTCCTGGTAATTCCAGGCCCCAAAGATGTTAAACTGGCTGCAACCAGGGCCAGGGCCTTCTCGGTGGTGGCTCCTATCTGGTGCAATGAGCTCCCAGAAGAGAGTCGGACCCTGCAGGACGTTGTGCAGTTCCGCAGGGCCTGCAAGATGGAGCTATTCCACCAGGCTTTTGAGTAGGAGCCACCGCCACCATTATACCATCACCGTTCCACTATTATACCACCACCACACCACTATTATCTAGTGGAGCGGGTAGCATTGGGGGGAATGAGATGGACCTGGGATGAAGAGCGGATGGCAGTGTGGTGTGGAACTCTTGTTCTGGTTTTAGTCTTCCAGAACCCCATCTTGTGATTAATGGATTTGTGGCAACCAGAGCACTCGCACTTTATTGTATTGTTTAAGATTGTTTTATTCTGTTTTTAACTGTTTTAACCTGAGCTCGCTTTGGGGAGGGTGGGGTATAAATTTAATAATACAATTTAAAAAATAAAATAAATATGCAGGGCCTTGGAAGTGTAATTGTCTGTTAGACATTTATTGCCCACTTTCATATCTCAGCATTCCTCCAAAGAGTTCAGGATGTCATACAAGGATGAGTTTAGAATCACAGAATCATAGAGTTGGAAGGAGACATACAGGCCATCTAGTCCAACCCCCTGCTCAATGCAAGATCAGTCTAGAGTATCCCTGACAAGTGTTTATCTAGGTGCTGCTTAAAGACAGTCAATGAGGGGGAGCTCACCACCTCCCTATGCAGCTGATTCCACTATTGCACAATTCTTATCTTAGTTCTCTCCAGGATAACAGAAAGAGAAAATGAAAGGTCCAAGGTATCCACAGTTCATTCTTAAGGATAGTTATATCCTTCTAAATCCATTGACTTCAATGGGTTAAGAAGGCTGTAACTCTGCTGAGAATTCCTCAGCCTATCACTTTGATGGCTCAAATTGAGCTCTTCCATGTCCAAGTTCAGTACTCCGGCCACTTTATCACAGAAGTTCTTTAAGCAGTGCTCTGAGGCATTAGGAGTCACCATTGTTACAGTAATATATCAATGTGCTATGGAAATGGATTCACAGGCCCCATTCCTGTAGGCTGTGCAACAGTATGGGCACAGAGAGCAGGTATTGAGCATTCAAATTATAAGAAATGTTAATGTACAAAGAAAATTTGCATATATGATCTCTACATGCATCAGATTGAGCAGGTTTATGAAGAAAAGGTGAATACATACCGTCTCCTAGCCCTAACAAACATGCTAGGATTACTACCTCCATTCTCCTGTTTTGTCCTTCAATATGTGGGCAAGATGGAGACCTTGATATAAAAGGAGGGTTGCTAGCCCCCAGTTGGTAGTAGGGGATCTCCTACCCCTGGGCCCCAGTGCCCCCCCAGCCAATCAGCTAGCAGGTGGGGGGAATTAACTATAGGGGAGGCATGCCTAGGCTGCCATTGCCAGCAATGCAGAAACATCACTTCTGGTATATACTGAAAGTGACTTCATCATGTTGCTGATGTTGCAGCGACCTTCTGGAATTTGGGCAGATCTCTATGGTAGAAACCATTTTTACCATAGTGTTTTTTCCCAAAAACCAGAGCTTCATCACAACATTGGTGAGGTGGTCTAGGCCTCCCTCCCACTCCTGGTAATCCCCCCCCCCAGGAGGCAGCTGGTAACCTTATATAAAAGTTAGCCTTTTTGGTGTAGTGGTTAAGTGTGCGGACTCTAATCACGGAGAACCGGGTTTGACTCCCCACTCCTCCACTTGCACCTGCTGATGTGACCTTGGGTCAGTCACAAGCTCTGGCACAGCTGTTCCTGAAAGAGCAGTTTCTGTCAGAGTTCTCTCAGCCCCACCCACCTCACAGGGTGTCTGTTGTGGGGAGGTGAAGGGAAAGGAGTTTGTAAGCCGCTCTGAGACTCCAAGTGAAGTGCGGGGTATA
>NW_015167191.1:11860-81049 GCF_001447785.1 Gekko japonicus
TTCTTCTTCTTCTTCTTCTTCTTCTTCTTCTTCTTCTTCTTCTTCTTCTTCTTCTTCTTCTTCTTCTTCTTCTTCTTCTTCTTCTTTTTCTTCTTCTTCTTCTTCTTTTTCTTCTTCTTCTTCTGGCTTGAATATGCTCCCAGTAGGAGGTCATCAGAAAAAAGGGCTTCTCCAATGTGTCCAGAGAATTTATAATCATCTGTGGGGGTCCATCCCCCTTGGAATTTTTCCTTTCTTCTAGATCCAAAAGGAAGAGATAAAATCTACCCTTTTAGCTTTCCTAGTCTCTGTCCCTAGGTATGGCATTCTGGCTCAGGTGTTAGATAATAAACCCTTTGTTCCACTCTGGTTATGTCCAGGTGCATAACTAAGCACTTGAGAGAAAGATGACTGTAGTTCTCCTTTTGCCAGTCTTTTATCAGCATTGCAATCTCTGGAGCATGTGCAGAATGCACATTTGGATATACAGATGGAGCTATTTTATACTGAATTAGACCAATGGACCATCAGTGTCAGCATTGTCTATTCAGACTGGGACAGTTCTCCAGGGTTTCAGGCAGAGGTCTTTCACATCACCTCCTTCCTTGTCCTTTTTAACTGGAGATGCTGGGGATTGAACTTGAGACCTTTTGCATACAAACCAGCCCCAATTATGGAAACATTAATGTCAGTTCCAGGGAGGTGGGCATTTCTCCACGGGTGCAAATTCACTACATGATCATGACATTACATTCTACCAGCTATTGAAGATGTAGTAATGTCCCCATCTCTGTAAATCAGACATAACATTGGAATATGATTACTCTGTCAAGAAAGGAGCCCTTCATTCTATCCCATGAGAGACATGGGATGTAGATTATAGGAGCTTAGTCTTATTGAGAACTTTGAAACTTCTATGCTAGCCTAACCAAAAACAAAAAAACAAAAACAATGAAGAGAGCAACTAAGCATGTTTACTCAAAAGTGAATCTGATTTGATCCATTGGGACTTACTTCCCATAACCTGTTCTTAGTATTGCAGCCCCCCAAAAAATCCAGTTCTTTGTTCCCATATTTTATTTTTTCCCTGACAAGGATGGCACAGGCTATCCCAATCTTGGCAGATCTCAGAAGCTAAGCAGGGTTGGCCCTGGGTAACAGTTGGATGGGACACCTCCAGTGATGTCCAGGATTGCTCCTCACAATCAGGAAATGGAAAACCACTTCCATTTGTCTCTTGGCTTGAAAAATCTATGGAATTACCACAAGTCAGCTGAGAGTTGATGGCACTTTCCATCACCATTTTGATTATGAACTGGTGGTTTAGTTAATGTGATATGTTTAAAAGCTCTAATCTCATAAATAGACATTGGTGAAATGCTTGAGGTACTTAAATTAAATGTTTTCTTTTTCCCCAGATATGGATGACTGTGTCCAATGCCCAAATAATGAGTATCCAAATAAATACCATGATAAATGTCTTCTTAAGATTCTGAACTTCCTATCCTATGATGACCCTTTGGGGATCACTTTAGCATTTCTATCTCTTGCTTTTTCAATGGTCACAGCTTCCGTGCTTGGAATCTTCATTAAACACCAGGACACTCCAATTGTCAAAGCCAACAATCAGAGTCTCACCTACTGCCTACTCATCTCGCTGCTCTTCTCTTTCCTCTGCCCACTGATATTTATTGGCTATCCTCAGACACTGACCTGCCAGCTACGTCAAACATCTTTTGCAATTATATTCACAGTGGCTGTTTCTTCCTTGTTGGCAAAAACCATCACTGTAGTTCTTGCTTTCCTAGCCACTAAACCAGGGGCCAAAATAAGGAAATGGGTTGGGAAGAAACTTGCAAACTCACTGGTTTTTCTTTGTTCCACTATTCAAGCGATAATATGTGTTCTGTGGCTCTACATAGATCCACCATTTCCAGATCTGGACACCCATTCTATACCTAGAGAAACTGTAGTGGAGTGTAATGAAGGATCAATCATTATGTTTTATTGTGTTCTCGGCTACATGGGACTCTTGGCTAGTGTCACCTTTATTGTGGCATTTTTTGCTCGCAAGCTGCCCAACACATTTAATGAAGCCAAGTTCATCACTTTCAGCATGTTGGTGTTTTGCAGTGTTTGGGTTTCCTTTGTGCCAACGTATCTGAGTACAAAAGGGAAACATATGGTAGCTATGGAGATCTTCTCCATCTTGTCTTCCAGTGCTGGTTTATTGAGTTTCATTTTTACACCAAAATGTTATGTAATTATTCTGAGGCCTGAGCTGAATAGCAAGGAGCACTTATTAATAAGAAAACAATAGCCATCAGGTAGAGGGATCTAAGCAGGTCTGTTTGAAAGCAAATCTCATTTTATCCAAGGGAGCTGAGTCCCTGGAATGTGTTCTTAGGACTATAGCCTAAGCCATTAGTATTTCCACAGCTCCATATTGCTAGAATTTCTGATGTAGATCAGTGAAAGCAAAGATCAAAAGATCAAAAGAGGTGTTTTAATTTCCATGATTCTGTTCTAACTCTATTTGTCAATGGAAAGGTATCATTGATCACTTAATTTAGTCTATTACATTACCAGAGCTCTGCCTCTGCATGCCAAAATTAGACTTGTAAAATAATAATAAACCTAGCCATTGTCCACAAAGAAGAAACAAAGTGGCTTACACTGTTCTCCTCTACTCCATTTTAAACTTACAGCCCTGTGAGCTCTGACTGAGAGGTATGTGAGTGTCCCAGTCATCCAACCTTCCATGGCAGAATGGGTGATTCAACATGGCTCTCATTAATTATAGTCTGTGATTCTAACTGTGAGGCCACACAGACTCTTTCTCTCTACACACACACACACACATATATATAAATAAAATAAACATTGGCATCTTGCGTATACAATAATTGTGAGTCTGTTTTCCCCACTTATTACCTATCCATGTATATACACTCTCCCATCGTTTTAAGTACAATTCTTCATCTTTTCTTTGTAAAACAAGACCACCAAATTTTCAAGCACATACATCTCAAGGGTTTCATTTGACCGATCCCCCAGTAGCTTATTTTCTGTACATGCACATTTCACTCTATTCACTCCAAAGATGGAAAACTGGCAAGCAATGTAACAGCTTTATGGGATTCTTGGTTAGTGTCACCTCTATTATACTTTTTTTTGTTCTTAGTTTGCCCAGCTCATTTTAGCATCTCGGTGTTTTGCCTTGGGTGTCCTCTGTGACAATTTATCTGAGCACAAAGATGATATACATGGTGGCTGTGGAGATCTTCTCCATTTTGTTTTCCAGAGGTTGTTTATTGGATAGTATCTTTCCCCCAAAATGTTATATTTTTATAGTTATGTTATATTATTATTCAGACGTTTGAGCTGAACGGCAAGGACCATCTGTTACAAAGAAATAAGTAGGTTTATAAGAATTTAGAATGTCTATAATTGTGTATATCTGCAGTATGTTGGAAAAAATGTCTGGAACAAAAGATAAAATGGTAATTAAAATCTGTTCTCAAACATTTTTCTTCACAGCAAATTTTCACTTTTTCGTGTATTTTATAGTATCATCTTTTTGTGAAATGAGAAAGAGATACATAGGTGGTAATGATGGATGACTTAAAGCAATATCATCAACAGTCCTAAAACAAATGAATTCTAGAATTATGCTGAATTAGGAATTTATGACAGATAACACAAAATGGTTAAAAACTCTTCCCGGATGAGTAGCAAACAAGTAATAACGTCTAAAGGTGAAGTGTGCCATTGAGTTGTAACCGACTTATCGCAACCCTATAAAGTTCCACCTCATAGAGTTTATAGGCAATAGATGAGCAGAGGTGGTTTGCCTTTGTATCCCTTAACTCTGCTTAGGAGCCTAACTCTGATGAGTTTAGGGTAGTCTGGGCTAGTTTGGCATGTTACAGTGAAGTAAATTCTACATTAAAAGACCCCCCCCCAAAAGAAAATGTACTAATGTATTATGCTAAACACATGTTTAATGTGATGAACAGATACACAATTTAAATGCAATGTGGGTTCTGTTTCTCCCCAGGAAAATATTTCTGTTGTCAAAATCCATTTTTAGTATGAAGAAATCTGGTACTTCATGACCCAGAAATTATTTTGAAATGATTGATCACTTTCAGTCCTTTTAAGGAATTCATAGAAGTAAATAAAACAACTCGCACACAACAACAACAAAATAACTAAATAAAATATCACATTGAAGGTAATCAGAGATATCCTAGAGTGCAGAGGTTCCTGAGCACCTGCTCTGCATATGGGAGCAACAGAAGCTTAAGTCTTTTTAAAAAGTCAACACATTCTGGTTACAGGCAAGTGTTACTCAGATCAAACTTCTGCAAGGTCTTTTTTTGTATACCAGACATACTTCAATTTAAACAGACAATCTTGGCTTCCACTGAATATAACAAGGAGAGTGGTGTGTCATAGTAACCTGGACAATGTGTTCCAGTTCCCTTTACATTTAGCACTGCAACTCCCATGATTATCCTGAATCTGTTGCCCAATTATGAAATGCTTAGCTTTATTTTCTCATCAGTTACTCTTGGCAGAGACAGCCATAGATCCAATATAGAAAGTAGGAGTAGGAAGACGTTTTCTAGTGATCACATATTCTAGTTCTCTTCATCTTTGGCACTGCAATTTTCATGACTGTTCTAAAGCTGGTGGCCAATATGGAGACTCCTAGCTTTATTTTCTGATGAGTTATGCCTACCACAGGCAACCTAAGCTTTCCTTGCAAGTGGGGGGTGGGGCATCAATAGATAACCTGGCCATGCTGTTCTGATTTCTTTCATTTTTGGACTTTATCTCTCATGGGCATTCTGAAGCTAATGGCTAATATGTTGAGGTTCCTAACTTTATTTTAGATTGCGTTAGGTCTACCACAGGTCTGCAACTACTGGGTCTGTGTGTGGGTGTCTAGAGATATGCTGAGCCAGGATGTTCTGATTCCCTTCATTTGGGGCACTGCAACTCCTACCACCATTCTTAAACTAGTGACTATTTGGAACATACAGTCATTTTTGTAATTGAAACCAGGGACCAATACCTGGATAAATTCACAGTTTGAATAATACATCCACCTGTATGTGCACTGAATGTAAGA
Organism: Gekko japonicus; assembly: GCF_001447785.1. NCBI lineage: Eukaryota > Metazoa > Chordata > Lepidosauria > Squamata > Gekkonidae > Gekko > Gekko japonicus. Next base: position 16,980 of record NW_015167191.1, read on the forward strand.
TGAGAATTAGTTAATGGATTTTTTAAAAATAACAAGTGTACACTATACCTGAATTGTGTGTACGTTTACTGTAACTTGTGAATAGGGCTACAGTCCCAACACAAGAAAAATGTCTTCATATTCATATATCCCAAACTCTCATTCATAATGTTTTAAAATTCAATTCAACAGTCAGAATTGGGAACTTACATATTAAGGCTGCAATCCTAAAACACTTCCCTGAATAAAATCAAACTTACTTCTAAGCCGACCTGCATAGCATTGTTCATTGTTTAACAGGTGTATAAGGAGGAGTAGAAAATTTGTAAAACTAATGTAGACAAGGGATTTCTTTTACCATCAGAAATTTAAACTAAATGTGCCAAGTTAGAAGATGATTAGTCTTGTAAACATATTTGTGAAGTACCAAGCAGCCACATGCATGCACACACAGACCCCCCCCCCATGTGCTTAGGGCATCAAGGGAAGGGGGGCACCACAAAGATTCCCCCCTAGCTATCATGCCTTTAAGTCTTTCACTGGCGTGCTTGACTTTAGTCAATTTTTTTTGTAATTGTCCTTATCTGCCCTGTTCAATTTTAATCTACATTGTTAAAAAAACGATGGAGGCCTAAGTAGCAGCCACTGTGAAGTCTGCCTTTTACCACCTATGGCTGATTAAGGAGTTAGTCCCCAAACTTGAATGCAATGCTCACAATAGTGATCCACGCATTGGTCACCTCAAGATTGGATTACTGCAATGCTCTCTACATGGGGCTGCCCTTGTCCCAAATCTGGAAGCTGCAACTGGTGCAGAATGCAGTGGCAAGGCTGTTGCTGTGTCTTCCCATGTGGGAACACATCCACTACCTTAAAAGCACTGCACTGGCTACCTATAGCATACTGGATACGGTTCAAGGTGCTTGTTTTAACCTTTAAAGCCCTATATGGTTGGGACCTATCTACCTAAGGGACTGCCTTTCCGCATACGTGCCCCAGAAAGCATTAAGATCTGGATCCCAAAATTGTCTGGTTCTTCTGGGCCAAAAAGAGGCCAGGTTGGCCCCAACGAGGGCCAGGGCCTTTTCTGTGGCAGTCCCTCACTGGTGGCAAGTCAATTTTTTTTGTAATTGTCCTCATCTGCCCTGTTCAATTTTAATCTACATTGTTAAAAAAAACGATGGAGGCCTAAGTAGCAGCCACTGTGAAGTCTGCCTTTTACCACCTATGGCTGATTAAGGAGTTAGTCCCCAAACTTGAATGCAATGCTCACAATAGTGATCCACGCATTGGTCACCTCAAGATTGGATTACTGCAATGCTCTCTACATGGGGCTGCCCTTGTCCCAAATCTGGAAGCTGCAACTGGTGCAGAATGCAGTGGCAAGGCTGTTGCTGTGTCTTCCCATGTGGGAACACATCCACTACCTTAAAAGCACTGCACTGGCTACCTATAGCATACTGGATACGGTTCAAGGTGCTTGTTTTAACCTTTAAAGCCCTATATGGTTGGGACCTATCTAAAATAAATAAATAAATAAATAAAAGTTTTATTTGGCATGGTGAGTGACTAAGCTTTAAAACTTTGGTTTGAAGGTGTCATCAGATATCACATTTGTTTCTGTCTCATGGTGTGAGTGTTTTTCTTCTGTAGAATGTAAACACTGCTGGCTGGGTTTGGCTATCATTTAACTCATCAGCTGATTTGTGTAACAGACTCTTAAGCTCTTTATTTTACTATTTATTCTACTGATTTTACACATAAACAAGGTAGGTTCTAATGCCAATGGGTACCATTATTGGGCTGTGCTTCCAGCATCAGTTGGCCTTAATCCAGCCTTGAATATGCCTCTTTTTAAAAATAATGCAGAGTCCTCTCTCTGTGACAGCAAAACTGTGGGAATGGTCTATGTACCCTGTGGTTCCTTGGAAGTATGGAGAAAGTTTCACACAGCTCAAGTTTCGGTGCTAGGCATGACTGAAAAGAACAATCATACATTCCAGAGAATAAATGCCAACTGACCAACCTCCCCACATACATTTAAAGAAAACGTAAAGGAAAGAAAAAAGGAAGAACAAAAATGAGGGGGATGTGCAAGAAGTGAGAAAAGGGAAATAAACACTACTGAACTCAGAGGGATTTATTTCTCCTTCATTGTTCTCCTTCTTCAAACCAGAGAGAAAGACCCCCTACAAAGGCTGTAGGGGGGTCTTTCAAGGCATACATGTTGCAGAAGAGAGGGAAGTGACTCTCTACTACTTAAAGGAACATAGCATAAAAATCCTATTTTATATATATTTCGGCTTGCATGACCAGTAGTCTTAAGCACACGTACACACATTTATGCAATAAAAACAACAAGTAAAACATCAACACTATTTAAAAAGCTCATACATGGACAATAGGGAACGTTATCCCAATATGAGTGTGTTACACTGGCTAAAATCATCAAACCACATGAGATAATTCCACCCTACCTAGGCTACAGTCGCACAGCCGTTCAGAGAACGGGATGCCCTGAAAAGCGGCCCAAGACTACATTCGACGGAAACATATTCAGTCTAGCCAGCGTGAAGGCTCTGCCAAGTGCTGAACTTTAGAGAGTGTAGCAATAAGTAGGAATCACCGACGGCGGTGGAAGGCCAAGGGCTAGACCCGAGCATGTACGCCGGGCTCTACACAATGTACTGCTGAGGTCCACTTCCCTTAATTTGGTTTTTATGAGCTTAAGGGCCTCGTTTTGCTGTGGGGGGGCACTACCAATGTTCAGATATTCTAATTTGGATCAAATTAATTTAGTTCTGTCACTTATGTGAGTGTCCCTCTGAATCAGGTGTGCGAAGCCTGGTCCACTAGTGGGAACCCCTCTACTTTCTTTGTTGGTAAACAGTGTGGATGCCAGCTGCCATGCTTTTTTCTCAATTGATGGCTGGGTGAATTCCACCCTAAGGCACTGCCGCGATGTCTCTAAGGAACGTGTGGAGAGGGGAGTCTAATTTTTCCGATACAGCTTCTATCCAAACTCCACAGCCATATAAGAGTTGCGGGACCACTTTAACATTAAAAATCCTAATAGTTGCCGGAATATGTTTGGCCCCTTTTGAGCAGTAAAATTTTTTAATTACTCTGGCTGTGAGGCTTGTGGCCTTCAGAGCTGCCTTGACATGTGGGGACCAAGATAAATTATAAGTAAAGGTAATTCCAAGATATCTGTAAGAAGAGACTTTTTCTAGTTCCCCCCCTTCACTTTTAGGGCTTTAGCCCCAGTGTAGGCGGATTGCGAGAACCTCAGGACCTTAGATTTAGAATAATTAACTGCTAGATCCTCTTTGTTACAGTAAGTAACATACGCATTAATTAGGGATTTTAATCCCACCTCTGTTCTAGAAATGAGTAATGCATCATCCGCGTACAACAGAATTGAGATGGGAAGGTTAGCCAACATTGGAAATCTTATTTATGAATACAGATCATCTCACTTTAACCCTTCATAATTTCAGGTAGGTAGCCATGCTAGTCTGTAGTAGTAGATCAAAATTTTAGTCCAGTAGCTGTGCGGCACAAACTTTTTTAAAAAGTAAACAATAAAATAAAGATGTCGGGGCAGAAAAAGTTTCAGGAGAAGCCGACAAAAAAGCTGGGAGGAACTTCCGGTGCTGGCTCCCGCCCCATGGAGCCGGCTGTCACTCAACAGGAGAGCAAGCTTTTGCGCCCTCTGCTGGAGCAAATGCAAAAAATAAATCAAATGTTGACAAGCATGGAAAGTGTCCTCAGTAACCAGCAGATCCAGTTGAATGATGCAGCTAAGAAAATGGAAGAAATCGTGCAGAAATGTCTGGTCTCAGCAGAAGATACTCAAAAGGTCAAGAAGAAGGTGGATAAAATGGGAAAGCATCAAGAAATGCAAGATAAAAAGTTATTGATGCTTCAAATGAAAAAAATCAAATTTGACTCTCCGATTTCAAGTCATAAAAGAATTGGAAAAAGAGGATCTCTGAAGTATTTTAGCGGAAGCTTTGGCACCACTCATCGGCTGGGAAGCGGATAAAATAAGCGAGGAAATTGATCTGGTCTACAGAGCCTATTCCAACTTTACAAAGATGACTAATTTGCTGGCAGAAGTGGTGGTCAAGTTTACAAAGCAGAGAATTCGGGATCAAATATTGAGAGCATCTTCGTCAACGCCTATGAAGATTGGAGAGCAGACGGTCAGAATTTTGAAAGATGTTCCATTTGAAATTCGAATGAAGAGGAAGGCATATAAAGGACTGACCTTATTCTTGCAAACCACCAAATTAGTTATCGCTGGTTGATTCCAGAAGGACTTACTTTCAAGTTTAAAGATAAAAGGGAGAAGATTGACTCCATTTTCAAAGCTCAAGACTTTTTGAAGAGACACGCCAGCTCAGAGGAGGCAGCACTTGCCAGATGGGAAGAATTAGACAGTAAACGAGACAGCGGCTCGGAGAGGGAGGACAAGACTCCGGAAGATGAAGGAGCGGGGAAAGGTCCATCTTATAACCTGAGAGACATAAAAGGAAGGCAGCCCAGAACATGAAGACTGGTTCGGAAAGCGCATGAAAAGACATTACTAACAATAAACCAAAGGGACACTACTAATACATTAACATTTATATTTGTTTTTCACAGGTCAAGATGAAAGATGATTGACAACTCGCAGAAGAAGCCAAAAGATTTGTTTAATACTAATAAAAGATTAACATACTAATAAGAGCATCACTCAACCTTTTCTTAGTCCCGCTATATACCTTCCCCTTTTCTGATATTAAAAGCAATAAACTCTCTCCTTTTTAGGAGAGTCAATAAAAAAAAAAATAGTCCAGTAGGACCTTGAAGACCAAAGACATTTTCCAGAGTATAATCCTTTGTAAATCAAAGCTTACTTTATCAGATACTTGTCTGACAAAGGCTGCCGTCACACAGACTAAATAATCCACTTTCAATCCACTTTCAATACACTTTCTAACTGGATTTTGCCAGTTCACACAGTAAAAATCCTGTTGGAAAGTGCACTGAAAGTGGATTGAATGAATTATTTAGCGTGTGTGACCACAACCAATGTGAACTTTGACTCAAGGAAGGTAATGATCTGGAAAATTTTATTGGTTTTAAGGTACAACTGGACTCACGTTTTGTTTAACTGTTCATGTAACAGGTAAATGTAGCAAGTGCTTTTCCTTCCCCCCCCCCCAAATGAGTAGAGTATTTGCAAAGTACTCTAGGGTACAAGCAAATAGATAAAGTGAATAATTTGTTTTTGATGAACCAGAATTTAAGCCCAAGCCAACAGACATTATGTCACTGGCTTTATTGCTTTTGAAAAAATGTAGCAAAATACAGCAGGTGAAGGGATTGGCCTTTCAGGCCATTGGAGTCACCCAAGTACCTGAAAACTGTAATGCTATTCCCTCTTTAGGGAGGGTTGTCAATTCCTGTTGAGAAACGTATGGCAATTTGGGAATGATGCCATGGGAAAGTGGCATTTAGGAGGGAAGGGAGTTTAGCACAGATGAGATGCCATAGAGACTGCCCTTTGAACCTGCTATTCCCACCAGCAGAACTAATATCTGTAGCCTGGAGATCACTTCTAATCTCAGGAAGACTCCAGGACACACCTTGAGGTCGGTAACACTCTGATGTGATGCTGGCTTGGACTCTTTTAAGGCCTCAGTTGAAGGAATCAAATCTGTATCATTAATTGAAGTCAGAAGCAGTGCATGGCGTGATGGAGCACTCTCCTATGTGACTGGATGATCTTTTTGAGGACAAGAAGGGATTTTATGTCAATTCTGATAGCATAAGTTAGGCCTTATCTCAGGGCAGACTTCAACTGCAATATATAATTTGGTTATCTATGGTTTAGTTCTTTTGTTCTTTTCTCAGAACTTCGGGGGGGGGGATCTGTATCTCTGCGTATTATTTTTCTCCATCTGGCATCCCATCTGTCAAAGTAATAATTGTGAATCCTGCAATTATCTCAAATTAGTTCTCCTTTCCTAAAATCTCATACATTTTCAGTGGCCATGAGTACAACCAGCAATTACATTTAAAGGTTAAACTAACATCCTCAGTGTCATTCCATGATGGTATAAAGGACAGGCATAGATTCTACAGCATAGTTTTTGGTATGAAGCTTTGTTACAAGGAGGGCATTCGGAAAAACAATCATGAGTTAGATTAAAATGATACTCATTATACAATTTTATTCCAGAATGGCAGTGCTATTTTCCTTACAGGTGTTCCTATTATTGTGGCTGATTGAAATTAAATGTAAGGTGCATACACTGATGTGTGGCATGAGTGACGCCCTCCACATTCCACATGAGTATTATCAAGCAGGTGACCTCATTATTGGTGGGATGACTTCACAACTCTTCTCTTATTCGGAACCCTTCTCCTTTACAGAACACCCAAGGACAAAGCTAATTGACACAAATATGTGAGTGCTTGTCTTATTCCCTTTTCATAGGAAAGGAAACAGAAGCACAACTATTTTTTTAAAGTTTATAATAGAACTATCAGTTTCCAAATTTTAAAAGAGCAACTTATTCCAGGAGCCATTTTATGTTCCCATTTGTGAGAGCCAAAACAGATTTAGATTACCTTTGAGGGGAGTAACTACAGTTAAAGGTGGAGGGAAGAGTGAAATCAGCCTAAAACACAGAAAACAGGGCTTCGTAGAAAATAACATGTTTCTCAGTTTTACCCTTTCTTCCCCAAATCAAAAAACTGTGACAGAAATTTCTGTAATTAACAAAGGCTGCAGTCTTTGAGGTTGCTGTCTGATGATAATAAGAGCTATGGCAATTGGGTGGTTGAAATGAACTCCAAATTAGGTGCTCATTTGTGGAGATTTTATAGAATTTTTATGAAGAACTTTTAAAGAAAGTCTATTGAGATGTAAAGTCTAGGGGAAGATTAAGTCAAGACAGAAAGGAGGAATTGGCAGTGGGTGCATCCAGCCACCTTTTCTGCTGGTTATAAAGGGAGGAGGGAGTCCCATTTGATGACCCAAAAGGCTATGCTGGGAATTGTGGGACTTGCATGGACAAAAGCCATGTATATAATCATGTGAGACTGAGTGAAAGGGGGACATGGAAGAAGAGTTGAATGTATACCCTGCCCTTCACTTGGAGTCTCAGAGCAGCTTACAATTACCTTCCCTTCCTCTCCCCACAACAGACACCATGTGAGGTAATTGGGGATGAGAGAGCTTTGAGAGCACTGCTCTTGAGAGAACAGTGCTGAGAGAACTGTGACTGACACAAGGTCACCCAGCTGGCTTCCTGTGGAGGATTGAGGAAATGAACCTGGTTCTCCAGATTGGAGTCTACCACTCTTAACTGGCTCTCAGGGCAGATGCACAGGATAACTGTGACCAAAGTGATTCCAATCCTTCTGGATTGACTGCCAAGGAAATCAAAAGTAAGCTGAGTGTGAGGAAAACCCTGCAATTCTGAAAGAATTATGCCAACAGTGTATCAATGTATATAAAAAACCCTGTGAACTTCTGCAATATATAACATTCTTTATTTCTTTATAGGCTGTTTGTGAGCCTTAATTAAAAAAAATATGTGTAATGTCCTGAGTGCAGTGAAACAAATGATCTCACCATATTTGCAAGGAGTTTAAACTGTGCAGAATATTTGTTTTATGCAATGTGTAAACCTTGTTTTTAGTATAGTTACCAAGAACTACCAGCATGCACTGGCCTTGGTCTTCGCTGTGAAGGAGATCAATGACAACCCCAAGATTTTACCAAACATCAGCCTTGGTTTCCATGTCGGTGATGGTTACTTCAACGCAAGGATGACTTATCAGAGCACCATGAACCTCCTGTTCAACTCCAAAAGCATCATCCCCAACTACAGTTGTGATACACAGAAGATGATGTTATCAGTTGTTGGTGGAATTGATTCTGAAACTTCCTTGTACATGGCCAATACTTTAAGTACATACAAGATTCCTCAGGTAAGATGTGTTTTTGAGATATGTAGTTATTTCACAACTTTGACACCTGTTCCATTCTACTCCTAAAAATACATTTAGGGAACAAAGAATGAAAAATACATTTAGGGAACAAAGAATGAAAAATATGAAAATTAGCCACAAAATAGGCAGAAGGAACAGTCCTAAACAAATTCTATAAGTAAGCCCCCTTTGAACCTGGAGGCGGGGCTATTGTGTGGCAGAGTGGTCACGTGCCAGAGCCTCTCCGGGTCTCACCAGCCTTTGGAGTCTTTTTAGGGGACTTTCTTGGCATTTCTGGACCTCTCCAGATTTGACAAGTGTCCACCAGATCCTCAGGAGCAGGAACTAGGAGCAGAAGACTTAAACTGAGCCCTCCATCTCCGAAGGACGAACCATGGAAGTCCATGGCTGGAAAGCCTCACAACCCCCAAAATAAGAGCCTTCACACCTCACCACAATCATCTTGGAGTGATTACTCTGTGAGTAATCTCTTCTCCTTTTTACAATCATCAAACTCATAAAAGGCCACTGGATTGCCCCCATAAATCTTTTCCCAGAGACAAAACTTTTTGAGCAGCGCAGCAGAGTTTGGGAAATTTTTCATCGGAGGATCGGGGCTTAATAAATCACTGAAATCTATCTGCTACTTGGAAAACATCTATACAGAGATTTATGCTTAATGAGTTTTTTGTTAGGGAAAAGAAATCCATGCTGGGTTTTTTTTTTTTTCTGCCTGCGTAGTTGAGCATTGACTGTTGTTTACAGACTGTCTGCTAGGGAGCGAAATGGCTCTTTTGACTGAGGTTGAAGAGAGAGTCTGTTCGATAGAGAGAGAGATATTGCAGCTGTCAGATGACTTCTGGGATAACTGGAAAATGCAATTAGCAGATAACATTACAACTGCAGTCTTAGGGACACTGGAAGAGATCTTTGCTGGAACTGAGAACCAGGAGATCAAATTACCAGATGCACAAAATCAGATGAGGTCAGATGTTACACAAAATGTAAAGCAACGTGACTTGTCTCAGCACCCGACTTCTACAATGAAAGACGTATCCAGCTATTACTACTACTGTTCAAAGATTGATTACTATGGGACTGCCAGATATAGCTCAGCATTCCCAGGATTGAAGAGACAAGGTGGTCTGTGCTCTCATACAATTAAGACTTATAGAGACCAAAGACACAAAAAGGTGGATATTATGAAGAGGCATTTCCAAAAGAAGCAAGAGAAACTGAAATATTTTAAATAATCTGAAGCAGCATTCTCTGTTTATATGGATTCAACTGGCTGATGAGATAAAGATTTACTTAAACCGGAACCTCTAAACTGTTAAGAACCTCTTGTCTACCTTGTGGTTGTTCTTTTGAATAATATTGACATTTGAAATCCAACTGATTTATGAATATAACATGAAGCAATATATCTTGAATATTAATATGGTTTTAACTGATTAGTGAAAGTTCTAAATAATGGCTATTTAAGTGGAAACAATTTATTTATTGTACCTGTAATGTCTTAATTGAAGGAGATATGGGCAGTTTGAACCTTCTAGAGATGAACTGTAGGGGAAAATATAATTAATGGGGTCCTTATCTAGAGGTTCTGTAATGATTTAATTTTTTAAAATTTGCTTTTCTTGGCAGTGTTAGTGAGGCAGATGAGAGTGTGGGGAAAATATGAACTACTATGTTTAGGCCTGAAAGCTAATTTTGTCAAAATATGAAAGAAAATGTAAAGGGACTAGAATGCTAACATGGATGAAATATATACTTTAATTAGAAATGCCAATTATTCAGATATATCTGTTTCTTTCCATCTTTATTTTTTCTTTTTTATAGAAAATAGATAAATAATAGTATATTATAGATAAAATGAAATATAGCAGATAGGATATAGTTAAATTAGTCATCGGGAATAGATTTTTGCTTTAAAGGTATATGTAATGGAATATAACCAAAATAAGGGGGGAAATGGTAATTTGCTTGTAAACATGATGATGTGAGCGAGATTTTTGGCTAGATATGTTAAAATGCACTACTCTTTTTTCTTTTCTGTAACACTTATAAAACTAATACAATTTGCCCACACATGGGCAATTTAAAAAAATAAAGAAAAAGAAGTAACCCCCCTTCCTCGGTTTATTCAATGGAGCTTGCTCCTAGAAAAGTGTCCCTAGGATTCCCCCAGGCTTTCTGTGTTTTTTAAGCAAAAACAGTTTTAAAATGCGGATCTAATCATTCTTTCATAGTATGTTACAACATTTGCTTCTAGTCACCGATCTTGAAATGGGAAAACAAGAGAGAGAGTCATTAACATATCTAACCCGATCTGACTGTCCATTTATTCTTCGTTAGGTTACCTACTGCTTCTTTTGTCCAGAACTGAGGGAGAAAACCCAACAACTTTCCATTTACCAAATGGCCCCCAGTGAAAGAAATCAGTACATTGGGATGGTACAGCTTCTTCTGCATTTCCGGTGGATATGGGTTGGCATAATTGCAGTCAATAATAGCCAAGGGGATATGTTTGTGCAGATATTAATGGCACTCCTGTCTGAGAATGGTATCTGCCCTGCTTTCATTGATAGGCTTCCAACTGCCACTTCAACTGTAGACATGATAGATGTTTTCTACTTGTCAAGATCCAAAGACAGTCTGTCTTCTTTCCTAACCCATATCAAGGTCAAGGTATATGTTATAAATGGAGATACTCATACTATGACTTCATTGAAATGGTTCCTATACATTGCACAAATGGAAGTTATAACTGAGGCAATCATGGGCAAGGTATGGATTATGACAGCCCAATGGGATTTCTCATTACATACCTTCGACAGGCTTTTGAACATAGAAGTTTTCCATGGTTCTTTATCTGTTACAGTTAAATCCAGAGAGGTGGTTGAGTTTCAAAAATTCCTTTGCATTGTAACTCCTCACTGGCAAAAAGAAGATGGCTTTATCCGGGTCTTCTGGGAACAGGCATTTAAATGTTCACTGTCAGATTCCAAACTGGATAAAGATATAACACAGAGATGCACTGGGGAGGAGAAGCTGGAGAGCCTCCCAGGTCCTTTTTTTGAAATGAGCATGACTGCCCAAAGCTACTGCATCTACAATGCTGTCCATGCCATAGCACATGCCTTACATACCTTGTGTGAATCCAGACAGAAATACAGGAGAATGGCTTGGGGTGGAGACCTCCTGAAGGTTTCAGATCAACAATCTTGGCAGGTAACTTTCTAGGTCTATTGAAGCTCTATTATTAGTACTGAACGCGTAAAAAGATGGTGTTCAAAGAGTACACCATTTCCTCATAAGAACAGGGGTGGTTTACACTTTTATTTCTTTAGTGTTCCTAGGTCCAGCTGCATTTCCTTTATCCTCTTTTTGTTAATACTTACAAATTTAATATTATTACTTGTTGAGGAGGATAAGTCATAATGCAAGTCTCCAGCTTTATCAATTATCTCCATCCTTCCTTCTTGTGGCCCCCAACAAGCATCTGGGACTTTCTTCTAAGCTTTTGTGATAGTGATTTTCTAATCCTACCCAAAAGTCCACCTTTACATATCTAAGACCAAGGATGTGTAACTGGAATGAACATGTGTCTGTGACAATGTTTATCTGGACTATTCCCATGACAAAGTGTTTCTGATATTGAAGTTTTGCAAGAGCAGTTTTCCATAAAATAATGTGCAGTGTGTTCAGGTCAAATAAAAACAAGCATGAGATATTGCAGGACGTCATTGTTAATGAGTGCATTTGTAAAGCTGGACATTAGACTTACAGGGATACCAAGACTCTGCCAGGGTGGAGGAGAGAATGATAGAATCATAAGAGTTGGAAGGAGCCATACAGGCCATCTAGTCCAACCCCCAGCTCAATGCAGGCTCAGCCTAAAGCATCTCTGACAAATGTTCATTCAACTGGTGCTTGGAGACTGTCAGTGAGGAGGAGCTCACCACCTCCCTAGGTAGCTGATTCAACTGCTGAACTACTCTTACTGGTGGGGGGAAACCCTAATATCCAGCCAGTACCTTTCCACCCATAAATTTAAACCCATTGTTGTGAATCATATCCCCTGCTGGAAAACAGGAACAGTTACCTGCCTTCCTCTAGATGAAAGTCTTTCAGATACTTAAAGAGAGTAATCATGTCCTCTCTCAACTTCCTCTTCTCCAGACTGAACATTCACAATTCCCTCAGCCTTTAATTTTATCTGATCTACCTAATCATCTTTGTCACCCTCCTCTGCACCCACAACATTCTGTCCACATCTTTTTTGAAGTGAGTTCTCCAGAACTGCACACAGTACACCAGGTGTGGCCTGCCCAATGCAGTGCACAGAAGAACTATGATATCTTGTGATCTGGATGTTATGCCTCTGTTGATAAACTCCAAGACTGCATTAGCTTTTTTTGCTGCTTCATCACGCAGACTACTTATTTTTCATTTAGTCCACCCATATCCCCACTTTTGTTCACATACACTGCTATCCAGAAGTGTGTCTTCCATTCAGTATGCCTGTTTCTCATTTTTGTAACCAAGATATAGATCTCTGCACTTATCCTTGTTGAATTGCATCTTATTCATATCCACCCACATCCCCAGTGTGTTCTGTTCTCATTGAATTCTATGTCTATCTTCTGGACTGTGTACTACTACTCCCAATTTGGTGTTATATGCAAATTTAATGAGTAGTCCTTCCACTTCCTCATCCAGATCATTTATAAAAATATTGAAAACCAAGCAATTTGTCACCCCACTGGATACCTCCTCCAATCAGAGGATATACCAATGACAACTACTCTTTGGGTGTGGTTTTCCAGCCAGGAACCCTGTCAGAAGATAGGGATGGGAACGAAACACATTTTTGCAGTTTGGTTTGTGGCTAACCGATGGACCAAACCACGAACCTACACAAACAGATTTGCTAGTTCATGAACCAAACCCATTTGTATAGGTTTGTGAGCTGGTCTGAACCAATTAATCCTCCAGTTTTGTTCCCCGCCACATCAAAGCAGGGGGGAGCAAAACCAGAAGATTAAATATGGGAGTAAAGTGGCTCCCAGTGTTCCCTCTAAACTGGGTTAGTGTGAGCTAGCTCATAGGTTTTTAGCCTCCGGCGCACACATTTAGCCTCCGGCGCACAAATTTATTGTTAAAGTCAACTACAAGCTCACTCAATCATTTTACATAAAAACATTTGAATAAGAAATATGAGATAAAACCAACAATGACATACTTCAATTTAAAAATCTGTGACTATAGCATAGAGATAAAATAAGACATTTGTGTATAATTTAGATAAAATATTAGAAAATCTCATTGCCATGCATTTTATGCTCCTTGTAAACCTGGGCACAAAATCTAGCCAGCTCCAGGTTGGGAAATTCCTGGAGATTTGAGGGGTGGAGCCTGGAGAGGCTGAGGTTTGAGGAGGGGTGGGACCTCAGACAGGTACATTGTCAAAGACTCCACACTCCAAACCAGCCATTCTCTCATGGGGAACCATTAGTGCCAATCTCCAGGGGAGGGATAGAGATTATGCAGAATTACAACTGCTCTTCAGAGGCAGCGTTCAGTTACCTGGAGAAAACGGTGGACTCTGTGTCATTTTACCCTGCTGAGGTTGCCACACCAAATTTACACTAAGTGCCCAAGGCTGGGGCACTCTCCCAGAGCCTCTTTCTAGAGCTTGTTGTAGTGATTTCCACAACGGGCCTTATGCCTAGTTAAATAATAATTTTGCTATGTTATTAGTAAATTACTTCATTACTATATAAAAGTGGCCTTATGAAGAGGGCTTTAATGCTCTTGAGTGTAAAGGCTTGGAAGGGAGAATACAGGAAATAAAAGTGACCATTTTGTTATCAACAAACTTTATTCAGAAGGCAAAACAATAACAACAGAAATGTAAATTAAACTCTATATAGAAACATTTTAAAATAAAATTAATTACTTTCCATTCGTCAGCCTTTGGAATGTTGGAATGAAGTAATTTCTAAAGTAAAGATAGAAAGGCATAAAATTAAATTATGTATAGACTGTCTAGTATACATTGCTTTTGAAGACCTATATGGCTTAAATTCTTCAAACGATTAATATTATTTACTTATTTTGTTTTTAACGTCATAACATAAAACCATAAGATAACATTGTCCCTATTGCTTCCCCCCCCTTTTCCACATGTGTTTTGCTCCCCCTGGGACTACTAGAGACAGCAAAGCACATGGGGGGGGGATCCTGAAGCAATAGGGACGAACCAGTGACAAAAATGACAGTGTGGAAGTGGCCCATCTGACCCATTAGCCTTGTCATGTTCTAACACAAAGCTTTAAAAGCAGCATCAGAACCAGTAATGTCAATTTTCTGTTTCTTACAGGGTGGTGTGAAATGAGCCCCCATCTGTTTCCATTTACAGTCATTTTGGGGTTCTTTTGGATTTACCGCATGTGATGGGTGGGTTTGATGATCCTGTAATATGGGGCTGTTGCATGGGCTGCTATGCCGTGGCTTTGCAGACAGATTCACAGGCAGAGAAGGTGGGCTTTTCAGATTGGTGGCCCAAACTGGGACCTTGCAGGACCCAGCTCTGGTTTGAGGCTCTTTGCAGAGAGTTCTGCTCTGTTAGTAGAGAAAAATGAAATTAAATTCCTTGGAGATGTAATTGTTAACACACACCACCCACACAAAACTGTGAAAACACCACAAAACCCTGTACATTCAAATATTTTTACCAGTCTGAGTGTGTTTGTGTCTCATAGCTTCCCATAAACGTTGAAGAGTTGCCTTTCCTCCTTTAGATTTGTGACCCTGGGGCTTGGGAGTATACAGTTTATCACCACCATTTTGGATACTGCCATCCTGACCTAAATAGGAACACAGCCATCAGCAGAAACTTCTTCTTCTTCTCCTAAATAAGTAGTCAGTTTAAAAATAAAGACCTAACACCCATAAACAAAGAGTGAAATAATGATCTGTTTTTAAAATAATGACAGCATTGGCTAACATTGAGTTTGGGTGGGGGAATCCCCCACAAAAATGTGATCTGTAGCAAATTCACCAGCTATTTCCTTACTGAAAGCATGGCCTAAAAAAGGCAAATAATTTTTTTAAAATACAAGGTATTTTTTCATGTGGGCTTTTTTCTGTGTGGGTTTTTATGTCTATGGGCTTTTTTCCACGTGGGCATTTTTCTGTGTGGGCATTTTTCAACGTGGGCTTTTGTCCTGTGAGCATTTATATCCGTGGGCTTTTTTCCTGGGTTCTTTTTTCTTGTCACCATTAAAACCTTAAAACCACAGCTGCCTGACTGGAACCGCTTTGGCAGCATATATACTAAAATTGGAAGAATACAGAGAAAATTAGCATGGCCCCTGTGCAAGGATGACACACAGATTTGTGACACACATCTATATACTAATACTGAAGTCGCCCCCTAGTGTGCGGATACCTTCGGCGGGGAGGTGGGGGAACCAGTGAGGCCCAGGCGACTGCAGCCACTTGGCCCTCGCTTCAGCGGGGAGGTGGGGGAACCAGCGAGGCCCGGTCGACTGCAGCCGCTCAACCCTCGCTTCACCAGGGGTGGGGGAACCAGTGAGGCCCGGGCGGCTGCAGCCGCTCGGCCCTCGCTTTGGTGGCGGCGGGGTGGGGGAGACCAGCAAGGCCCGACGGCTGCAGCCGCTCGGGCCTCGCTTCTTCGGCGGCAGGGGGGGGCCTCGCTTCGGCGGCTGCAGCTGCTTGGGCCTCACTTCGGCAGCTGCAGCCGCTCGGGCCTCGCTCCGGTGGCGAGGGGGAATCAAGTGGGGGGTGGAGGGGAGGGGTTGAGGAGACAGGGGAACCGGCAGGATGGGGGGAACTTACCTCCTCCTGCTGCTTCCTCCTGGAGCTCCCTCCCCCCCACGAGTATCGCGGGTCCGCCCCTTGTATAAATGTAATTGATGAAATCAGTTTCAATTCAATTAATTATTCTTGTAACAATTGAGAACTTCAGTTGTTTTTCCACCAAATCACATCAGATATTGCTTTCAAGGCTTACAGAGTATGCAAAATACATGATAAGCTGCAAATGATAATGTTCCAGCTTTTCATTATTAAAGTTAATTTCATTTTTAGAGTTAATATTCACAAGGAAAAAAAATGCCCTAACTGGTTAAAACCCAGTTCTTGAAAAAATGTTTTCTGAAAAAATGGGAGAAGTACCTATTTTTATTACCTTCTCTCTGTGCCTCTGTCGATCTAGCTTCACCCTTTCCTGAGGAGTGTCTCCTTTAACAACAGTGCTGGAGACCCCATTCACTTCAATGAAGAAGGTGAACTAGAAACTGGATTTGAAGTTATAAACTGGGTTACTTTTCCTAACCAAAGTTTTCGAAGAGTAAAAGTTGGAAGGATGGACCCACAAGCTTCACTGGGCACTGTGTTCAGCCTTAATGAGGAATTCATCACATGGCACAGGATGTTTAATCAGGTGGGATCACGCTAAAGGTAGTGGCAAAAACTGTCTTGTAATAGTGCAAAAGATTTTCCTATCTATCCCAATTTTATCTGCTGTTGTTAGCAGCTACTCTTAAGGGTGTCAGATGGCTGACTGTTTCACTGGAGATGTCAGGGACTGGACCCTGGACCTTCTATATCTAAATCACATGTTCTACTAGTGAGTTATGGCCTTTCCAGAGGTCATTTCGGGGGGGGATCGCGGGGGATCACACTTCCCCCGGGTGAGGTGCGAGGGGGCGGGGCACATGATGAAGCCCCACCCCTTGCTTCCGGCTGCCCCGCTTCCGGCCCTCATTCAGCCAGGAGGAGGCAGGAGAAGAGGGAGGGTAAATTCCTCCCCCCCCGCCTCTCCCCACCCCTGCCTGGGGCCAGGGAGGGCCTTGGCGGGGCTTCCTCACATTCCTGCCGGCCTTGCAGGTCCACCGCCGGGCCCCTGATATCAGGGGGTGTGGCATATGCTAATGAGTTATGCTAATGAGTTCCCCTAGCTCTTTTCCTATGAAACTACCCCTGGGCCTTTCCACAAAGGGCTGGAGAGTAATAGATTATTATCCTTGTTGATCTCTTCTGCCCTGTTGGGTCAAAGTTTAGTGTATAGTGTTGTAGCTTGAAATTTCTCTTCCTGGCATTTCAGGTTAAAAGGAGTACTATACCAATACCTTACTGTTCCTTAACATTCTACTTTCTGTTGAGGATCTATCCTATTTCTTATACTGTGATGTGAACAAATCAAGGGGGCAGCTGGCTTGCCACAAAATTATAGGGGGGGAAACCCAGATCCAAATTTTTGTCCATTACAATTCTTTTTTTAATAATTAAATGCAGTGTCATACATGATTTTAATCCAATCACACATATGATCCATTACTAAATTGTTTTAGAATTGTCTGTTTAATTTGTTGTTAATCTTTTTATGAGTATTGTAATCTATTTTATGTGTATTGTAAAATTTTAGGCTGTTTTATGTAAGCCGCCCTGAGCCAGCCTCAGCCGGGGTAGAAATTTAATAAATCAAATCAAATCAAATTACTCACTGAAATGCTGGGCTTGTTTTTTTTATATTTGGAATCAATTCCTTTCTAATACTGTAGTGAAATCCCATTTCTGAGCATGCCTCAGCTCATGACTGTACTTTTTACACTATACTGTGCCCTGCTTGTTAACCCTCCATACAGTTTAATCTGTGTCTACAGGATTTGTCTGCTTTCCATAGTATGTTGCTAGTCATGTCAATATAGGTAGTACCAAGCCAGTCTATCACTTCCCTTGCACAGAATTCAGAAAAGAAATCTGAGTCATAATTTTGTATTCAGACACTGTCAAAACCTTATTTAGAGTACCCAATTTTATATCCCATTGAAACATAGAACAGTCTGAAACTCCTTTTATCCAAAGGCTGTTTTTCAAAGTATATTGGATTCTGATCACATACCTTAAGAAATGTCCCTTAATAAAATAAAATAAAAATTATGTGTTTCATTCATCAATCTTTAATATAACCTGGGACTTTTATGTCATCGTTTTAACAGGTAAGATGAGGTATAGTCAGGGCTACCTACATCAAGGTGAGTCCCAGGGTTCTCCCAAAATCACAATGGCTCTCCAGACTACTCAGTTCCCCTGAAAGAAATGGCATTTTTGGAGGATGGACTACATGGCATCACATCCCACAAACTCTACCTTCCTCAACCCACTGCAGGCACCATCCCAAATCTCTAGGAATTTCCCAGTTTGTTGGCAAATCGAGTAATAGTGGCACTCTTCCAGCTCAAGAATGTTCTAGTAGATTCATGCAAACAATGTCCTCCTCTCCCACTACAATGATATCATTTTCTAGCTACCTATATTTTTACAGATGAAAGCCAATGAGTAGAAAAAAGGAGTAAATATGTTATATTGTATTTATATGCATAGAGCCAACCTTTTTCTGTGTGCAATGACAACTGCCATCCAGGTTACAGCAGAAAGAAGAAGGAGGGGAAGCCATTTTGTTGTTATGATTGTGCTCGATGTCCTGAAGGGAAGATTTCAGACAAGAACGGTAGGAGAAATATTGTCCTTGCTACAAAATATTTTAAGATCACATAAATATCTTTGGATGATCTTATTTTTATGTTTTGAGTAGTTCAAGATATCTCATGAATCATGGGGAAATATAATTTGAAGAGAAACACATATGTCACTGTTGTAACATTCATGCTAAAGAAAAAAGTGTAGGTGACATTTTTGTATTCTAGAGAGTTTTATTCTGGACTATGAGTTTGATCCACCCAAGGTTGTCTTTTTTTTGGGGGGGGGATTCTCATTTTCCTCAGTTGTCCTCCTTACTACAGGCCCTGTCTCCCATAGCTTTTGCCCATTCAGGTATTTCCTTTCCCTAGATTTAATAGCCATTAGCTATTTATCCTCAAAGGCAGACTGGAAAATTAGAACAGTCTTAATAGTAGGCAGGGGGCCTCATGTTTGAGCTAATTTGACCTGACCTCTGCAGTCTTACCAGGCTGTTCAACATAGGCCCCGGTCACACGGGCAGGAAACTGCGGGGGAGAAGCGTGGCTGTTTGCCCTGGAGCAAACTACTGCGCAGTTATGCGATCAGACCTCCCGTGGAGGTCCTGTGGAGGTACTGTGGAGGTTCCATGGCAAGGGAGAGGTGCTGATCACAGGACAAGCCGGCGCGCAATAAAGAAGCGTGCGCTGCAGCAAACTGTTTTTTTGTGTGTGTACACGACAAATGCACATGCTCCGTTGGGTGCATGTGCGCATCCACAGAGACTTGGACAAAAAACACACACCTTATTTGCAAGGGGACATGGGCGGGCGCCGGATGCCACCGGAAACGCGATCAGACGCCCGCTCTTGCCCCGCAGTTTCTGGAAACTAGTACCTCCGAGGTACTAGTTTTTGGCCACACAGTTTCGGCTGGAAGCCTCAGTTGCGCCACGGGAGTGCTACGCTTCCCAGATGTGCTGGTGAGATCGCGCCCGGAAACTCCACCTGTTTTCCGTCTCACTTGTGTGGCTTCTGTTCCGTGTGACCGCAGCCATAGATGAGCAAAAGGACACTGACATAACCCCTGAAGCAAGGAGGCAGTGTTGGCCCCTCCTCTCTCCTTGTGACCATGGGGCACTTTCATGCACACTAAATAACGCTCTTTCAAGCCACTTTCAATGCATTTTACAACTGGATTTCACTGTGTAAAATGGCAAAATCCACTTGCAAATGGTCACTGAAGTGGATTGAAACTGCATTATTTAGCATGTCTGAAAGTGCATATCTAGATGGGATCACAGGAGCTGCGACTGTCAATTGTCCATTGCAGGATGGGGGCAAGTGCTAAACTCAAGCATGGAGCATCCTCTTCAGAAACACAGCAGCCCAAGCACAGACATCCCCTCTACCTACTTTACCTACATGCTATGTATACTTTTTTTTTAAAAAAATCACCATTCCCCCAAGGAGCACAGGATAATATAAATGGCTCACAACCACCCATTTTGTCCTCACAACAATCCTGTGTGGTGAGTTAGTTTCAGAGAAAGTGATAGACCCATGATCACCCCATAACCTTCATGACTTAAAGGGATTTGAATTAGGGTTGCCTGGCAACTGGCTGGAGAATTGGGGGCACAGCACCACAGGGGAAAATTTTTCAGAGATGCAGCCTCATGTACTTATGGGAAGCTCTTACTGGAGGTGACAAAGGAGAGCACTAGGAATCACCAGAAACTTTATGGATCCCCCACCAGGGTCTTGGCATGTCCTCATTTGTACCCAAATCTCTCATATCTTAGTCCAATGTTTTATAGCCACCTCCTCATAGCCACCTCTCTCTTCTCACAAAAGGAATGACCCAGATGAAAGAGAAGTGGCTGCTGAATCAGTCATTGCCTCCTGCTGCCAAAGAGATGAGGAGGTAGGGTGGACTGTTGTACTCACACCTGGGCTACCTTCAGTTTGTGGGAAAAGAGGTAAAGGCCACCAATTCCTCAATCTGAAGATGATGCTAGCAGTTGTTACATTAGAGTTCTGACAAACTTGAGGTTCTCGCATAGCCCAACTGAATTCTACTTTCCCCCATAACTGCTCCATAACTGCTCCAGACAATTGACTAAATGGATAAATCAGGCATACATATATAAATTAACAATATATATTAATAAAATTTAATCCAGTGTTCATTTAGTTTGAATCGGCAGCATCCTTATGTGTGCAGGTTTGCAAAAATTGAATGCAAACCTGTTCAACAATTGTTCACAGCTGTTTTGCATTAACCTAACAGACTGAGTGATTGGTTCATGACTAATCATCACCTTCAGACACAGTACGTTTAGCTGTGGGACACATTCATAGCATAATTCACATCATTCATAGGTGAGGTTTGTCCCCAACTATTCTAAAAGGTAATCTTAGGTGGTGATCACATACACGAGATATTGTGTGTGTGGGGGGGAAGCGAGGCTATTTCGTCCAGAGGAATTTGACCAGCAGTTGTGCGATCACACATTCCTTTGAAGCTGCAGACCGTGGATGAGATTTTTTCCCCATTTGTTCCCGATGCACTTAAATGGGGAATCAATTAATCACATCTCAGCACTGAGGGCTTCCTATGGAGTGTGCAATGATGTGCATACTGATAAGAGGGAAAAAACAACGACATAGAGTTGGGATGGCCTGATCAGACCATCCTGACTCCATGAGAGTGTGCTGGAGTGATCAGACAGGGGAAAGTCCATCCGGAACCCGTAGCAACCTGTTTGCTACTGGACTTTTCCTGGTGTCTTTTTACCCCGCTTTTGCGGTGGAGCAAAACGGGTTGCCGATGGGTGCACGGTGCTTCCCAAATGTTCACGCCCTTTAAATCCACCTGTCATTAGTGCCTATGGCACAGCTAATTGTGTGTGTGATTGTGCTCTTAGAAGGTTTATGCTAAACTATCATGACAATAACCTGTGGGGATATAAATCCACCGCACCAGCATAATATTGCCATCCACTTGAACAATTTTGGAAGCAATTCTGTATGCAGCAAGTGAAAGTTATGCCTCAAAATGAGGATCCAATTAAAGCAAATGACTGGCGTGTTGGTGACCTGGGAAACCTACTGATCCACTGTGAATTTTAAACTCAGGCAAGAAGCTGCAATGGAAATCATTGCATCATACCAGCAAGAAAAGTCACTCATTCCTCAGAAAAAGAACTAAGGATCAGTTACAAAAAGCAACCATAAAAAGTCAGCTCTTCACAACTGACTTCACAACAGAAACAAAGAATCCTTCCATCAGTTATTTTTCCCCCAACTACTTCCCATCATGGTTTTACCCTATTAATTCTGTCTTGGTTAAAGTTTCTCTGTTTATAATATGCATAACTTTGTAATAATGATATTTCAAAGGATGCAGACTTAAATTTCACTGGATGGTTAATAATGCATGTGAACAGAAAAATAAAACTTTTGAGAAATCAAACAGAATATTTTTCTGTTGTGCAGACATGGATGATTGTTTCAAATGCTCAGATGATGAACATCCAAGCAAAGGCCAAGATCAATGCCTTCTGAAGGCTTTAAACTTCCTGTCTTACGATGAACCTTTGGGGATCACTTTAACTTCTTTGGTGGCATCAACATCTGTCATCACAGCTATAGTACTTGGAATCTTCATTAAACATCGCAACACCCCCATTGTCAAAGCCAACAACCAGCATCTCACCTATTGTCTACTTATCTCTCTCCTGCTCTGCTTCCTCTGCTCATTGCTATTCATAGGCCGGCCTCAGATACTGACCTGCCTTCTACGTCAAGTATTCTTTAGCATAATATTTTCAGTGGCTATTTCTTCCTTGCTGGCAAAAACCATCACTGTGGTTCTGGCTTTCATGGCCACTAAGCCAGGAAGCCAGATAAGGAATTGGGTGGGGAAGAGACTGGCATTCTCCATTGTTCTTTCCTGTAGCATTATTCAAGCAGGAATTTGTAGTCTATGGCTTTACACAGCTCCTCCATTCCCAAATGTGGACACCCATTCAAAGTTTAAGGAAAAAGTTATAGAATGTAACGAAGGATCAGTTGTTATGTTTTACTGTGTTCTGGGGTATATGGGGTTCTTGGCAAATGTGACCTTGGTTGTGGCCTTTTTTGCTCGCAAGCTGC
Organism: Gekko japonicus; assembly: GCF_001447785.1. Classification (NCBI taxonomy): domain Eukaryota; kingdom Metazoa; phylum Chordata; class Lepidosauria; order Squamata; family Gekkonidae; genus Gekko; species Gekko japonicus. The sequence goes on from NW_015167191.1 coordinate 39,605, forward strand.
CCAGCACATTTAATGAAGCCAAGTACATCACTTTCAGCATGCTGGTGTTTTGCAGTGTTTGGCTGTCCTTCGTGCCGACTTATCTGAGCACAAAGGGGAAATACATGGTGGCTGTGGAGATCTTCTCCATCCTGTCCTCTACTGCTGGTTTACTTGGTTGTGTGTTTTCTCCAAAATGTTACATAATTATTCTGAGGCCTGAGTTGAATAGCAAGGAACACCTACTGATAAGAAACAGGAATCAGGTGGAGGAATTCTAATCAGGTCTCTTTGAAAGTAAGTCCCATTTTATCCAAAAGAGTTTAGTCACAGGAGTGCATTCTTAGGACTGCAACCTAAGTCTTTATTATTTCCACAATTTGATACTTCTTGATTCTGCTGATGACATAGATCTGGAAGCAAATATGTAAAAAGATATTTAAATTCTAGTGACTCTGTCCTGTCTCTTTAGATCAATTAAAGGCTATCATTCATCAATTAATTCATTACATCTGCTTGACCTGCTCATCAACCCCAATGCTTCCTGAGCTCACCATATATAATAGTAGTTAGACTATAAAGCAAAAATGCAGGGAGGGCTGGGGTCTGTGGGGATTTCTTGGACCAAGATGTTCCCATTCATTTTGTTGTTGGCACTGCAACTCCTACAATCACTCAGAAGCCAGTGCTCAATTCCGAGGCTTTATTTTTGTGATTTATGCCTACCACAATCAATTGTAGAATCCAAGTAGTGTGTGTGTGGGGGGGGGGTGCAGAGATATTTTGGTCAGAATGTTCTAGTTTTATTTATTTTGTGCACAGCAACTTCCATCACCATCCTGAAGCTACAGATCAGTTCTGAGGTTCCTAGTTTTAGTTTGGATGAGTTCTGCCTGCCTTGGACAACCATATCTTCCAAGCAGGGGGTGGGGGTTTCTGGGGATTGTAGGGGTCAGGATGTTCTAATTCCCTTTATTTTTGGCACTGTGACTCCCATCATCATCCTAAAGTGCATAGCCAATTTTTGAACCACTGTCCTTATTTTCCGGTGATTTATGCTTGTTACAGTAAGCCTTCATTTCCATTACAAAGAGTATTGGGGAGGGGGTCTGCAGGTAACGTGAACCGGAAGGTCCCATTTTGCTTCATTTTTGGCATGGCAATTCTGACTCCTGTGCACTATAACTACAAACTCTGCAGCTCACTGCACTTGCAATATTTAATGGTAGTTTGAATACTGAATGAGCAATTCTGCCACCTACAAAAAGAGCTGCAGCAAAACTAAAGGAAGCAACAGCCAGACTGACCATCTTTTGTTGGAGAGCCATGGGCAAAATTAGATTTAGTGACTACCTAAATGTAGGCAAAGGTCAGACCTCCTTTTTAGACATCAAAGGGTGTGTGTGTGTGTGATATTTTCATGGGAACACTAGACATCCAGTCGTTAGGGTTTAAACTGAGGGGGGACAGTTAATTTGTATTCACTACTTCAGCAGCATGGGATGATTCAAACAGCAGTATGTCTTTCCTAAAATTTGAACATATGATCTCAGATCATTCCAGCAGTCACTAAGTACAACGTGTCAGTTCTCACACTTCAGCTGTAGCTCAGGCTGCTTCCTTCAAAGACTCAGAAACCTCCTTTTTCAGACAGACTGCTCTCTGCCTTCTCTAACTGTCTTCAACTGCCAGCCTTTCCCAAACTTCTGTCAGCTCCCACTGGCTGTTTCTCAGGAAGGCAAAACTGTACCTGACCATCACTCCATCCTACATCCTCAGAAGAGGATTTCAACTGAACAATTTCCTGTAAATACATTTAAAGTATACTTAAAGGAGGAAAGAAGAGAGGGAAAAAAGGGATGTGCAAACAGGTAGGAAAAGGAAATAAACCCAACTGAACCCAGTGAGATTTACTTCTCCTTCATTGCTGACCTTCAGCATTGTAAACCAGAGAGAGGGACCCTACAATCCCATGCATATTGGGGAAGGCAGTGAAGGGACTCACCAGTGCTTAAAAGAACAGAATCAGATAAAAACAAACAAACATAGAAACAGGCATCTCCTTTGTGACTACATGGAGCATCCATGTAGAAAAAGCTGCCTCCATTATAAGAAACACTTAGCTTGCTATTTCCCAATATTCTACCATACCCTTGAGGGAGGGGATTTCTTTTTTTTGTATGTGTGTTTGCTTTGCATCCCAAAAAAAAAAGGCACAGGTTAAACTTGATGATGGATGGACTTGTTGTCTGGAGTAAATGACCTTTTGGCCTTTTCCAGCTTTATGATGCTTCATTTAACAACCCTTTTGTTACTCGAACTGCCTTATTTACGACAGTTGGAAACTAAATTTAACGTGAGCTCTGGCCAAAGTTTACAGAGGTCGTGTCTGAATGCAGTGTTCCAGTGATGGAGACGAGACGGGTATTTTTTCCAAAACAAATAGTCTTTTTACTGAGCAATATCAAAATCACATACACACAAAATAATCAGTCTCACATTCACATGCACTCAAGTTTCCTTTAGAATTACAGAAATAGAAAGCAGTTTCTTTTACTTTAGGAGGTAGGAAGGAAAATCGGTTCATACTTGCCTGTTTCTAGAAGTCCTGTCTGTTGCAATGAAAAATAAAGGGACGGAGAATAGTGTCTAGAAGTTTACCTAAATCACACTGTTCCAGAACCAGCCGGTCAAGTATATGTGTGTGTGGATCTCTTTGGCTGCAGTCCCAAGAGATCCATAACAGACAGAAAGGATTGTTGAATAGCAAAAAAGGAATTCAAAGTATAAAGGAGTTGATGAGAGGAGAGGTGGCTAGCAAAGACCTGGGGTTTGGCCTTTACTTTTATAGTTGAATCTTCAGGTGGGTGGCACCTTGGCAAACTGTACTCCCACCTACTTACAAGTCCATCCCATAACTTCCCTCATTGGTGCATGTAGAAAGGGACAGGTATTCTATGGGTTGGGTCAATATTTGAAATTCTACACTCTATCTCATGGAACACCATCTGGCCAGGTGTGAAGTCTCGGCTTCCTGTGCCCTCTTGGCTTTACCAGGCGAACAAGGTACCATCAACAGGAAATGGCAATTCAAATGCAGATCAGGTCCATGTCCTGTGTGACATCTAGTCTCTTCAGCAATGGGGGAATTTCTTTTTCTTGGTTGTTGTCTCTGCTCACAATGGCTAACATGTGCTTCTCCTTCCCATGAGGCTTTGAGCTGAATGTGTGCAAACTACATTAACATGAAATGCAGGCAAGTGTTCCCTATGTGAAAGCTCTCACAGTAGGTGATGCAAACAGCTTCCTCCAGGCCTATGGTATACAGGTGTGTGCACAGTCCATGTGTTGCGTGTGTAAGCAGATATAAAACCATAAATTAGTCCATTTCTCAACACTTTGTAAGCTATTCAAGATGCAATTTTTTTTTGCAATGATGGAAAAATGAGGTCCACTGTCTTTGCTGTCAGAAAGGAAATCTCTTTTACAGCATTTTCAGGTTCCTTTTTAATTGCCAACAACATGATACTGATTTCTTTAACTAGGATGGGTTTGAAGAGACTTCTGAACTGTTTAGGCGACTATTGTAAGGAGGAGAACCTCACTATTAACAATGAGAAATCTAAGATAATGGTTTTCCAAAAGAGGCCAATAATGTTCCAGTGGAGCATACAGGGAGTCCCAATAGAGCAATGTCGATCTTACAAATATCTGGGCTTAATCTTAAATGGGATACCCTTAAATGGTATACCCATATAGAATCCACTAAAGCTTTAGCCCTTAAGACAATGAGAATTGTATTGAGATTCTACTACTCCAGAGGAGGTTTTCTTGTAGACCCAGTGCTGAAACTCTTCGTTAGTAACATAATTTCTCAATTATTGTATGGCACTGAGATATGGGGATGGAAAGATCATTTACGCCTTAGGTTAGAAATAGTTCAAAACCTATTTATGAGATGCATCCTGGCACTTCCAAAAGGAACACCGGCTGCCCTGTTACAAGCCAAACTGGGACTTCCATCAGAAAGGGTATGAGTTCATTTGATGATTCTAAAATCTTGGGGGAAAATCCAACTAAAAAGTCCAGATGCATTCAGCACACTTAGTTACCATCTACTGAATGACAAAGACAATGCCCGCCCTAAATTTCTTAATTATATCATCACCAGATATACTATTCCAGATGACCTGCTTCAACATACGGGGAAAAGTATTAACCTACGTGAACAGATGTTTAGAGAGGATGTGCTAATAGATACCACATTGATAGCCCAATCGAGGTTCGCTCCATGGTTTAAAATGTTCAAAAAGGACCACTCAAGAGCCTCTTACTTAAACAACTTAACCTTGTATAATCTCAGGAGATTTTCAAATGATGCCTTCAGAGATGCTAGCTGGTTGCTATAATAGGACTCCAGTAGACCAGTATATCTGTATATGTGGGCAGTCAGTGAAAGACCTTCCCCACTTCATTCTGGTCTGTCCCTTATATGTAGAACCCAGGGCCAAATTTTTAGCAAAGATATTGACAGCCCTATACCCCCTGTCTGATTATGAAAAGATGACCTTTTTGCTCTCAGATGAGGACCCCTTCATTTCTTCAAGACTGGCTCTCTTTACCTTGGCCAGTAGAAAAATTAGTTTAATTTGGTGATGCAACCAAGTGAGTGATTTTAAAAGGTCTTATCAGTTTTAAAAACCAGAGGTTGGGATAATTTTAACAGGTGTTTTATATGTTTTAATAGAGGTTGAAACATTCTATCATATGTTTTAAAAGGTCTTGTCAGTTTTAAAAACCAGAGGTTGAGATAATTTTAACAGATGTTTTATATGTTTTAATAGAGGTTGAAACATTCTATCATATGTTAATGTATAAACTTTCTGAGAGTGTTTTGATATTGTGAAGGCTTATGGCCATATACAATAAAACGATACCTACCTCATTTAACAACCCCCTCCATTTTGTTTTTAACATAAACATATAAACATTTCATTGAATCCAGTCCATTTTTTCCCTCAACTTGACCCAATTACCCTCATTATAACCCCTGCCCCACATGCTTTCTGTCCATGTGGGTGTCATGATCCCCAGCAAAGTCTTTTTGGTGGTCAAAGGGGACTTGCTACCTAAGATTCTGACAGTAATCAAACATGGATTTATTTAAATTATAATGTATTTGTGTGTTACATTTATATACCACCTTTCTGTCAATGCTTTCAAGGGAATTCAGAATAATAGCTTATATTCTACAGGGCACAAAACAGAAGAACATTTCCAGACAGGTCACCATATTAGTCGTATTAGCCTTCAAAATGAAAAGGAGCCGAATAGTACCTTGCACACTAACAAAATTTATTCCAACGTAAGTTTTTGTGAGTCAAAGCTCACTTCATCAGTTGCATAGAGTGCCCATCCAAAGCACTTAAATTTAGAATTCAAGCTAAGAAAAGGGGATAAGTAATGGGGAGATGTTAAAAGGAGAAGCTTGTGTAAACAATCTATAACAAGTCCATTCAGAATAGGTGATATTTTATGCATATGCCTAGCTCTCCCTTAGTAATCGGTGAGGCACTAAGAACTCAAGGTTGCCTGCATCACAAATCTGCTTTTGAATCAGAATTTGTGACTGTTTTTCCATATCCATTTTACATTGTTCTACCTTAATTGTAAATAATCAGGTTGGGTTGGCTCCAACCAGTTTTTCCCCTGGTGAAGAAATGAGGGAGGTCCATTTTGACTACCTCCAAAAATGCTATGATGGGGGCTCATAGGACCAGAACAGTCCCTCTATAATTTAAAGTAGAATTACATAGTGACATAATGGGATATTTGTAGATTTTCCTCCTCAAATGTGGAACAAAACGTACCTCCCAATTGGTTGGACTATCCATATAACACTCTGATTACATGAGAATCTTGATGAGGTTAGATTTATTTCTCCTCAAAATGAACTAATAAAACTCATTGTTCATTTCCTCATTCAGTGTCCCCCCCCCTCCAGAGAAATGCTGGCTGCTGCTGTTGTCATATGGGGAGAGGATATAGTAGTCTGATACAGAGGCTGCTGGTCAAAAACACAAAAGTCACTGTCTCCTCCCCTCCTAGGCTTCAGTTTTGAAGCAAAGGACATTTTTCTTTCATATTCACCAGCAGCATATGTACTGCTATACAGCATTATGTGTTGTCAGGAGGGCAACGCCATCCCCTCCCGACTACGCAGGAAGCCTCCCGGTCAGCTCCCGAACAAAGAATGAACCAAGTCCCAGATCATTTCCGGGAGGACCCGGAATGCTGGCACAATGCCCTCATAGGGGAGGATGCACAAGGAAGGGAGGGGGACGAGGTCGCGGGGCTAGTTGGGCAGGACATCAGGGATATGACCGCTGGAAGGGGGGATGGTGGGTTGAGGAGCGGGACCAAAATCCACTGGAACCCAGGCTGGTGGCTAGGCTCCTTTAAGAAGTGGGTAGTGGGTGGAACAGGTGTTGCAGGTGAACAAATAAAAGGAGTTTGCAGGTGAAGCCAAGGGTGATGCAGGTGGTTGAGGTTCAAGTAACAGACAGAGAGGAGGGAGCAGGCGGCAGCAATGCCAAGATCCACTCAAACTTGACTATTGAACCACCACCGTTGGGTAAAAGTGAAGCTAACTCTGGCAACAAGAGTCTGAGGCAACCCTGACTGCTGTTCCACAACATCCTGGATCCTATCCATGGCCAACTCGACCCCTCTCTACAATACGAAGGTGTCTGCATGTGTGTGCGTGTGTGTATTTCTGATTCTTCTGAACCTATAATTCCAGCTGTGAGAAGCCCATCCCCCTGGCACCTGGAGTTGAAATTTAACTACTAGCTGCTGCAACTACTATCAGGGATCCTGCCCCCCCCAATATCTAGCCATTCTGGGGAAGTCCATGGTGTCCCAGAAAATCAAAGAATGTTTGTAAGTGTGAGACAGATAAGTGTTGACCTCAGTTCATCTGCTATGGCGGCATATCAACATGGTTACATGGTTTTTTAAAAAATTCATTTTAATTTGGTGATGATAAATAGCAGAATCCCAACATGTTGTCTGAGGATACCATGCCACCTATTCTGGAGCCTACCCGGTGATTTTAGAAAGTAGGCAGGGCCAGGTGTCCCCCCTCAAAAAAAGACCTTCTGATTGGCCTCTGCCAAAATAATTTGATGTGCAATTTTTTAAAAAAATGTTTCATAGGCAGCAGATGCCACTGCAGCACTGTATTGCTGAAGGTAAGTGCTGTGTATTCAAGAAAATATTTTAAAACAGTACATTCATTTGAAAAGGCACAGAACTTCTGCCGAAAGTATTGATGAGCTACTGTTAAAGTCATGCATAACCACACTCTGTGACATTTTTGGGTAGGCTGCCCCTCCCACATCACCTATTTTGTGGTTGTGCTCACTAACCTGTGTCAGAATTCCAAAAATGTCTACAGGCTCAAAAAGGTTGGGGACATCTGATGTATAGAATATGGGATAGATCTAGTTGTCCTTTTCTACCAAGGAAGGAATCTTCTTTTGAAGGAATGAGTCTTTCCATTGGATGAAAGAAGGGGGGGGGGGTTTGCCAATGGATGATCCCTTCTTTCATAGGAATGAACTATTGAATTCATTTTTATCTATGTAGTAAAATTAAAGGGTACAATTCAACCAGAGTTCTGCCTTATAAGTAATATTTCATGTGAGTGTTCCTTATGATGTTAAAAAAACAAAAACAAAAAAAACCTGGAAAATACATTTGTAGTTTTTATTGGGGGGGGGGGAGATACACAGGTCACCCAAACTTGAGTTGAAAGCTTGTGCTTAACACTGAAATCCATGAGTTCTAAATGTGTTTAACAACTGATCAATGCAGGACCACCAAAATAACTTAGCAGCAATATTAGATGAAGGAGACACAATCAGTTAATTGCAAAGTCTTATTACTCTCCTTTTGCCTTTGATTGATTTTAAGGTTGCAGAATGTTGCAGGAGATTTGCACCATCATAGTAAGTGAATTGGTCCTGAATAAATTATAAATGTTGTTTTAGACAAAATCTCTCTAACAATTCTGATTCCTCATTAATGAGATTTTTACCTTTGTTCTTTCAGCAGCAAACTGCTCTTGAAACTCTCTTCTGATTACACGTGGGGGGAAATTCGATTTAACAGCCCACGGCGCCAAGCCGTTGGGCTGGAGGATCGCCTTTGCCTCCCTGCAGGATGAGGCAGGCTGGGGTTTGGCGCCAAAAGCGCCATATAAGGTCATCCAGTGGGGGCAGGGCCGAGGAGGTACAGGACGGCCCTGCGTCTTCTCCCCAGCAGTCCCGGTCAATCGTCGGGAAAGGCTGAGCTCCGGTACATGGCTCCCTTTTTCGGGCCTTCTGAGGCCGGGGAGCACATGGTGGAGCTCGGTGGAGAGGCGGAGCAGCCCGACGGAGCAGCAGAGGGAGATCGCTGGCAAGGTGGCCTCTATGAAAATGGGCTGCGGGCGGCCAAGGAGCGCTCGAGGGAGGAGAGATTTACAGCCGCTTGGGAGCAGCTTGGCGTTCACGGCGGCGGCGGCCCGACAAAGCAGCAGGGAGGACATCGCTGGCGAGGTGGCCTCTAGGGAAAATAGGGCTGCGGGCGGCCGGGGAGCGCTCGGCGGAAAGGCGAGGTTACAGCCGCTTAGGAGCGGTTTGGCAATAGCAGCAGCGGGCCCGACGAAGCAGCACGGGGGAGATTGCTGGCAACGCTGGCTACAGGCCTCTATAGGAAATGGGCTGCGGGCGGCTGTTGAATGTTTTGGGACTGGAAATGCGGGGCCGGAGGGAGTGGGGTGGTTGCCTGCTCCATACCCTTTGGTGACAGGGTGGCCATCTGGGGCTTGGGGCATGCGCCCAGGCCAGGAGGCGGCACGCGTGGGCCAGTCCGTGGGGCAATGTATGGTGAGTCCCGGGGAAACAGTGGAACCCGGGGGGTTGGTCCTTCTGTAGGCCACTAGAGCTCAGCATCGGTCACTTCTGTGCGCGTGTTTTTTCCCCTGCCCCCGGAATTTTTTGCCCTCCACCCAATTACTGGGAGCAGCCCATTGCAGGGTATTCTAGTAGCCCTCGGGGTTGCTTTCGGGGGAGTCAGTAATGAGGATGGCTGCCCTTTGGGGTGCTTAGTCACCATAGCTGTGTTATGTCTGTGCCCTCGGTGATACTTAAGGCGGGCAACGGATAGGGACTCAGCTTTTGGGGGTATTCCTGGCTACCCTTGGTTGTGTTGGAGGGTAGGGCGCCTACTGCTTTGAACAGAATCTTGGTATTCATTAAAATTGGGCAGCTATAAATGGTCTTGGGACAGTGTTGACTCTTAGGCTTGGAGTTGAGGACGACCATGCTTCTTAGGTCGGATCCGACTGGCTTTCGAGCAAGGAAAACATTTACTTAACTAAATAATTAGTCCCAGACTCAGCAAGGGTCAGCCATTTTGATCTGTTTGGCAGCCATTTTATGGAATGGTTTAGGTTAGCCATTTTGGCTTGCTTCCTGCTCAGCTTAGTTGGGCCAGCTACCTCGCAATTTTTTGGCTTCGGCTCACGCTCACGCACATTGTCAGTGCGGGGGGGGGGGGCTGGCTACAGAGCACGTCATTTATGCGCAGTTGCTTTGCCTGGATTGCCAGGCCAGCCTGATCCATTTACAATCACAAATGGAGGGTTACCCTGGTTGGATTGGACGGGACGCCATTTTGGACTACACGGGTGGTGAGGCGAGCCCATGGCTTCCACTTTTGATATCTCGGAAGTGGCCATGGATCAGTGGATGAGCCTTTGCTTGGTGTGCGGAGGGTCCCTGGTTCAGTCCCCGGATATCTGGTTCAATGGACCTGGCCGCAGGGAGGGAAATGACCTTCTCTGCCTGAGATCTTGAGAGCCAGTCTGATTGCCTTGGAAAACTCATGAGGGGTGACCATACGTCCGCGGATTTGGCAGCAAATCCAACTGAGGAACTTTGGTCATCGCTGGGGGGTTTGGGAGTTATGGTTCTGGCCCCTGGCACCACCTTATTGCTTCCTGCCTTGCACTTTTGGCTGGGAGGATATAGGGTCATCAGGTGCAAGGGATTGAATGCTGAGGGAATGGTGACAGGAATATCCTTCCTTCTGTGATGCCCGTGGGAGGGGCACTGGGACCCAGGGGCCTAACTGCAGTTTTAATAAGCCTTTTACGATGGGGTGTTAACCATTGGTTTTTTGTGAAGGGCGTACTCCTACACTGAAGGCGACTAATGATGATGCACCAACGACCCAGGACCTGGTTTCATTTCCGTTCATAGGGCCCATGGAGATGTGAACAGCTACAGATACCAAGTGAGAGCATGCTCAGCGATCGGGGCCCTGCACAACTTTCCGTCTGGCTTCTGTTCAGCAGCAGGTCAGATGCCTCGGCAGGCCCTTTCGGCGTCAGTCTTCCTTTGCTTCGGGACGGTAGGAAGGGGCTGCGCAATAGGAGTTAGGCTGGGGAACACTCCGGTTTTTTCTGTGCCAGGAAGTTTTCTGACTTACCCTGGGCCATGTTCCTGATAGGCTGCGGTGTAGAGGCAGGAGTGGTTGGCAGCTTCCGCCTCCCTGTTCCTTCACTCAGGTGGAATGGCTCCAGAGCGAATTAATTGGGGCAGCAAGTACGTTGCCCGCTCACAGCTCGGGGCCGAAGTTTCAGGGGGAGGCTTTGCGTACAGCACTCTGCCGCTGAACTGAGTATTGCCCTGCGTGCGGGCCTGGTTATGGTTGATAGGGCGCAGAGGCTGACGCTGGGTCTTTGGGCCTCCGCGAGCAGTGACTTCACTGAGAGGTGCGGTGAGCCATATATTATTCAATTTTTATGACCCCCCCTTCTCTGTTGGTCAGGGGGTTGGTAATAGCCAGGCTCTGCTTTTGCAGGGGGATTAGGTGCCTCCCTAGCAGTTTGAAAGCAAGAAATTCCAAGTAGATAAATAGGTCCACTTCGGTGGGAAAGTACCAGCGTTCCGTGTGCCTTGGTATTTAGTCATGCCGGCCACATGGCCACGGAAATGTCTTCGGATAGCGCTGGCTCTTCGGCTTTAAAGCAGAGATGAGCACCGCAACCCTATGTCGGGTTTGGCTGGTTTTCGAGCAAGGGAACTTACCTTTAGGTTGCCCAGGGGGGCGGGTCTAGTCTGGCGGGGGAGCAAGCAGCCGCAGCATGTGCCGCTGGCATGGCATCCCCGCTTGGAATGTATGATTTGATGTCCTATCAGGTGACTTTACAACACCTCTTGATGATCTCGGCCTTATAGATCCCTATTGTTATGGTTTGCTTCTCTTGCTGGGCTGGACCCATCATGAAACACATTGTGTTGGATGGGAGTTTATTAAGTTTTAGCCTACCTTCATGAGGGAACAGATTTCCCCCTTTACTTGCACCCAAGTACACAACAAGATCCCCCTTTTATTTCACACGGGGGTTCCTTACACCATTGTGAAATGGGTGAGCGCAATGTACCATGTTATGGGTATGTGGCTGGTGGTAAATGTATGCACTTTTACCAGCCCTGGGGACGTTTGTTGAGCGTGCGTGAGAAAACACCCCAGAGTACATCTTGACGGGATTCTCCATTACTTCAGGCAAGGTACTTCAGGCAAGGTAGTTTTGCTCTTCATTTCCAACTTTCATTATTAGCGACAGCCCCTCATTGCCCTTGTTGGGCAGCCTATGTCCGCTGGATGAAGCGGCTGCGGGCGTGAGTTGGTAATCCCTTTCGGTTGGTTGGATTGGATATTGCCCTGGCTGTGGTTAACTACGTAAAGCAGCGCTGGTCTACATAATGTCCCAGAACCTTATTAAGATCTTGTAGGTAATTCCCCTGGATGCTAAGGGTGATAATTAAGGCATCTGGCTAGGGAAGTTAACGGAGTCGGGAGCTCAGTGCTGCGGTTAACCCATATTAGGAGCTGCAAGTGGGACACCTCCCGGACTTATTGGCGTACAGGAAGTTCCTTAACGGACCCTTTTCAGGAGCTGTTTTAGGCTAGGCGTTTGGGTGTTGGGGATACCTTTAACTATATCTGTGTCTCCCAGTTTTTCCTGAGGGGATGCATGCATTTGCTGGCATGGATGCCTATGCAACAGTCGGATACAAAGGCTGCAGGGGGGAACCTTCTGGTTGTCCCCCTCAACTGCAGCAGAATGGTAGTCAGTGAACCGTCAGAGGCCAGCAGAAAGCTAACAGTCACACCATAAATGGGAACAGGGGAAGGTGCTTCTCTGGCCCGACCACCGATTGGGTGAGCTGTGGGGAGTATCAGCCACTCACTGCTACCAAGACAACGGTGGACAGGTGGGCCAATCCTCTTGCTGCAAAGTTGGTGACTGGGTACCCTGTACCTTTCACTGCTAGCGGAAAAGGTGATTATGGCTACCTTGTAGCACCCTATATGATTTGGAACTTGCAAGGACATTGTTACCCTTGTCTTGATGTCAAGGTGGCAGGCCCAAGGAGATTTATGCAGGTAAAGGAAGTTTCATCAAGGATGGAGCGATCTTGGGGTGCAGGGAGGCCTTAGAGGGTCATATCCATGCACTATCCTTTATAGACCTTCATGGATGTCTATAGGGACTTGATTTATGATCGCCTAAGGCGTAGTGCTGCCTGGGAATCTGTGCTGCACTTATATGGAACAGACAGACTTCATGCAGCTGCAGCGATTTGAGGTGCAAAGACGGGAAAAGGTTCACCTCGTTGCAGCTCTGGCCGCCTTTGGTAGCAGGGTTTTGGGACAGCTGCTTTTCCTGGGCTAGGTGCGCCTTTGACCCTGTTAGGGGTTGTCCCGATATGGCGTCTCAACGCCAGCTGGCAGTCGGGCATTTGGCCCACTCCTGCTGCTTTGGAGCTGATTAGGGTAGCCTTGGGGTGCCCCAGCTGGATATTCGGCGGGAAGAGCTGCTTTACCTTCTGGTTCACCTGCGGCCCGGGTCAGGTAATTGACAGATGCCGAAATAACTTGTGGGGAATTGAATGTTCCCTGCCTCCCCCCTTTTCTTTTTCTCTTACAGGTTTGTGTTACTGGCAAAAGAGGAAGAAGGCCTATTATGTGGGCACAATTTGGCTGAGCTGCTCATCGCGCCTAGAGCATGCCCTGGGCTCAGTGAGCATTTGTCAGTGAGCCAAGGTGGAATGGCAGGCATGCCGGAGTCCGAGCTGGGCCTGCTACAGTTTTGTGTAGGGACAAGTTGTCCTCCCTAAAGTTCGGGCTGCTACTTGGGGTAGCACGTTGGCCTGATCGGGGGCTGGGTATACCCCATAGGCTCCGTCAAAGTCAGTAAACCTCTAGGATGTAAGGAGCGCAGCATCATATCCTCTCGCGAGGAAACAGATGGCAGAGAAAATGTTTGGCAATAAGCTAAACAAAAAGGGAGACAATGGATCCACATGAACTCGTCTATTGAACCACCACCGTTGGGTAAGAGTGAAGCTAACTCTGCCAACAGGAGTCTGAGGCAATTCACCCAGAGTTCTGCCTTATAAGTAATGTTTCATGTGAGTGTTCCTTATGATGTTTTTTTTTAAACAAACTGGAAAATACATTTGTAGTTTTTATTTGGGGGGGGGGGGGGGAACACAGGTCACCCAACCTTTGAAAGCTTGTGCTTAACACTGAAATCCATGAGTTCTAAATGTGTTTAACAACTGATCAATGCAGGACCACCAAAATAACTTAGCAGCAATATTAGATGAAGGAGACACAATCAGTTAATTGCAAAGTCTTATTACTCTCCTTTTGCCGTTGATTGATTTTAAGGTTGCAGAATGTAGCAGGAGAATTGCACCATCATAATAAGTGAATTGGTACTGAATAAATTGTAAATGTTGTTTTAGACAAAATCTCTCTAACAATTCTGATTCCTCGTTAATGAGATTTTTACCTTTGTTCTTTCAGCAGCAAACACAACCCAGCACTTGTGTCTGCCTCGTTATTCCGGCTTGGGGGGCAAAAAGATACACTAGGCAAGAGAGAGCTCCTCAGATCGATACACAGAGTGCAGAATCCCTGTGGAGGAACACAGAACTAATTAAATAGTTGTTCTAAACTGAATTTAGATTCCAACACTAGTCTGATTCCTTCACCTTCATTTGTTAAGCCCTCAGAGCAAAACCCTTACTAATAATACAGGTGAAGTCTCAAGAGATTTTTTTTTTCCCTTGGTGGGGGAAAAAACAACCCAAGGACCTCATAGATTATATATGGTAGTGATTTCTGATTCAAATGAAGGGATCAGTAAGGTGTGACTCCTTGGAAGTGTGTTTAACCCACCAATGAGAAAGACAGAACACATGGCTGTGACTTAGGAATTAACTAATCGTGTGCATGCAGACGTTTTCTCCTCTTCTAGTAAGTAAATTTTATTTATTATGCATGACGACCCCAAGAACACTGCTTTCATTATCCTGCTAAATTACACCCCAGGAAACATTAATTGCAGTTTGGAAAAAAAAATGGCAACCCTTGCCTTATGGCCTCTGTTCATTTTTATGAATTTTATGAAAGAGTGGACGGGCAGATTCTCAAGAATCACATTTGGTGACAGATGGGCTGAGATTTCCAGCTATTAAAATAGGGTTTTTTACTGTGATGTCTTCATTTTAATATGGCCATTTTGTTTAGAATATGAGTTGGATCTAATGGTTCTCCTCAGCTAAAGTAGAGATCTTTCCACTGGAGGAAGGAGTCTTTTTGTCAATGTAAAAAGCCTCATATAGAGGAAGGGAGAAAAAGGAGAGCAATCCAGAAAAGAGAAATCCTATGTAAGTTCTGCTCATTTTAACACAAATGTATCTTATGAGCAAGGAAACCAATCTGAAAATTATGGATTGGATCCTACTGGTGAAAATGGAGAAGAATCTCCTTTAACCATCTAGAAAGGCTGTATTGGATACAGAACGTGCACAGACAAAAGCTACATGAGGTGAGTGCTGTACTACAGAGGAAACGTTGTCAAGACTGAGTGAAAAGGCAGGCTTAACCAAGCCCTATGGCTCCATTCCACAGTACTGAATCCTGTGATTTCCTTTTTTCCTGCATCTTCCTCCAACAGAGAACAACTTCCTTCAACAAAGAAATACCTTTATTTCATTGGATGAACATTTTCTTCATTAGAAAAAAAAAATCATTCTCCATTGGGAATACTTTTTTGCCCTTGAAAGAAGTCTTTGCAGAACAAACTCATAAAATCAAGCCTATACTTGCAATTTTGATTAGGAAAAATGAGGGTGTATCCAGTCAGAGTCAAAGATGAAGGTATGTGCTTAACTCTACCCTTGAAATCAGCACATACAAAAGGGGTTTAATATTGGTTGAATCTTGTTGGGGTTTTGTTTTTTTAAATTACTGCAAAGATTTAAAATGTCACTCCAAAATTAGCCATGTAACTGGAACAATGGGTACATGACTGACTAACTTCAAGTCTTATTATTCTCTTTTTGCTTACTGCTTAAGTCTGTGGAATGGAGCAGGAGAATTATACCAGTAGAGTGAATGAATTTGTCCTCCTGGGTTTGTCCCAACATCCAGAGCACCAGCGCTTCCTATTTGTCATCTTTCTGTTCATCTACTTGGCTACATGGCTTGGAAATCTCACTATAATCATCACTGTGATCTGTGACTACCACCTTCACACCCCCATGTACTTTCTTTTGGCTAACTTGGCTTTGATGGAAGTCTCTGAATCTTCAATCACGGCACCCAAGTTGTTGCAAACTCTACTCTCCCAGCACAAAAGCATCTCCTACAACGGCTGCATTATTCAGATGTTTTGCATCCACTTCATTGGCGGTACTGTGATATTTTTTCTTGTGGCAATGGCAGCAGATCGGTACCTGGCTATTCATAAACCATTGCAATACATGACTATCATGAACTGGAACATGTGTTTGAAGGTAATGGTAATAGCTTGGACAGTTGCTTTCCTTCATGCCATTACTGTGATTTTAATGGTAATACAGTTACCCTTCTGTGGTCCCAACATACTTGACAATTTCTATTGTGATATCCCACAGGTTGTCCAGTTAGCCTGCACAGACACCTATATTGTTGAGCTGTTTATAATAAGCAACAGTGGACTGATTATTACAGGGGTCTTTACTGGATTGCTCATTTCATATACTATTATCTTGCTCAAGATAAGAAATCATCTCTTGGAAGGAAAGCAGAAAGCTGTTTCCACTTGTGCAGCACAAATCACAGTGGTGAGCTTGCACTTGATCTCATGTGCCTTTGTTTATGATCGGCCTTTGCAAAAATTTCCAGAAGTTAAATTTGTCTCTGTCATCTACACAGTGATTTCACCTGTGCTGAATCCAATCATCTATACTTTAAGAAACACAGAGATGAAAAATGCCATTAGGAGATTAGCAGGCAAAGTATTTTTCTCCCATAGGGGCTCAAAGATGCAACATATGTTGTCTGTTTGGGTATAGAAAATAATGATAATACGTATCATTTACAGTGAATTTCAGTCTTTTTCAAGCATTACTGGTAAATTTCTTTGTGATCAGTACCAGATCTCAGTAAAGCAAATCAGTATTATTATTTCCAGATTGCAGATACCGTTAGATAGGGATGCAGATACATGAGCTACAAGAAACTGGGTTTCTGATGGCAGCTTTGAGATCTGAGCTCAGAAATTCCTGATTCATAACTAGAGACATGCAAGGAAAAAAAATCTGTATTGTTTGGATTTTTCGGTCTTTGGACCCTTAACATTTTGGTATTGCCTTGAAAACACGAATTCCAGTATTGGTACTATATTGGAATTCAGGTAAAATTCAGGAAGTCCTGTTGGGTTTTGGCACTGCCACAGTGGCACTGGTCCTGCTGGGCACATTGCACTGGTTCTGCTGCTGGCCTTGCAAACATGCCCCCTCTCCAAACCTCATTTTCTACTGCAGAGACTCTCTGGGAGAATCTGCTGGGCTTGTATGCCTGCCTTGCTTCCCCCCTCCATTGGAAACAATGGAGCCTCTTTGGGTGTCCATAGAATTGTACCCCCTGGCTCAATATTTTTGAAACTTGGGGGTTCTTTTGGGGAGTGGCTCCAGCTAATACACTGCAAATGTGGTGCCTCTACCTCAAACCCCTTTTCTCCACCCCCAGCCTACTGAATATACCATAGGAGATTTGCAATTTATAATGGCCCCTTAGGGTATAATGGAGCTGAAAAATTCAGGATTTCTGAATTCTCTTATAGGTAAGCCAAGTCAGATCAGAGAAACTGATTTGACTTAACTAGTGCCTGAATCATGCAGAAAAAGCATGATTCAAGTATTATTTCAGCTTGGAAATGCTGCATGTACATCCCTATTAATATCTAAGTCTCTTAGCTGGTACATTACAGCAGCTCTTTGTTATCCAAGATTTTGTAAAGAAAAGAAAGAAAAGGATTTGTTTGCATGATCAGAATTCTCCTTACACTAATGTTACTCATTTGCCTTCAAACATTACATGTCTTTTTTTTCCTAACCCAATTCAGAATCAGAAACTGAGATAAGCAAATAGTGTACTCATGTATGTGCCTTGTGATACAAAAGATTAGGGTTTTATACCCCACTTAACTCTACCTTAAGCAGTCTCAAAGCAACTTACAATCACATGCCCTTTCTCTCCCCACAATGGGCACCTTGTGAAGTAGATGGGGCTGAGAGAGTCCTGAGAGAACTGTGACTGGCCCAGGGTCACCCAGCAGGCTTCATGTGGAGGAGTGAGGAATCAAACCAGGTTCTTTAGATTAGAGTCTGCCACTCTTAACCACTACAGTATGCTGGTGCTTTTGTTTTCAATGTATTTGTTTGTTTTCAATTATGTAAGCATTGGACAACTCCCATATATGCAGTAGTATCTGTCTAGTCTCATTTGTCCTCTGTACTCCAATGATATGTATCATGTGGACATGTGGCTAAAAACTGATGTGACTGAGAAACTAACGGAAAGTAAAGGAGAGTATTTGAAAGCCACATTCATATTTCACAAGTTTAGAGATTTTTTTAGAGGGAACATGAGAAATTTCAAAGGAACATGAGTTTCAGGTATGATCTCCATAATTTCTCAGTGGGATTTTATACAATCCTACTTCTTGTGAACTATGGTGCTGGAGAAGACTCTTGAGAGTCCCTTGGACTGCAAGAAGATCAAATCAGTCAATCCTAAAAGAAATCAACCCTGACTGTTCCCTGGAGGGCTAGATAATGAAACTGAAGCTCAAATACTTTGGCCACCAAATGAGAAGGGAGCACTCACTGGGGAAGACCCTGATGCTGGGAAAGATATAAGGTCAAAGAAGACGGGGACGGCAAAGGATGAGATGGCTAGACAGCGTCATCGATGCAACAAACATGAAATTGAGCAAACTTCAGAGGACGGTGACAGACAGGAGGGCCTGGCGGGAGCTGGTCCATGGGGTCGTGAAGAGTTGGACTCGACTGTGCGACTGAACAACAACAAAAACCCCCCACCAAAAAAAACAAAACATTAAACCACATGGTTAAACAAAGTATTCTGTAGGTGTCATCTACCTGTCATAGGCCCTGAATATTCTCCTGGAAATTTTGGGCAGTTTAAAAAGTACCCATATCGGGTCCAAAACTGGCAAAATTTAAAAATGAGTTTTTTCACTATATTCTCCTTAAAGCAATATTTTGAGATAAATCTGTAATTTGCAGTCCCAGCGTCTTGAGAAGGGGAGAGGGCAGTGAAGGCAAGGACTCCCTTTACAACTACCCACCAATAATACAATCACACACAGCATTTTGGACTAAATTTGGAATACAATGGCCACAACCTTTATTGGTTACAGCTGTAAAATGCCTTGGCACAGCATGGGTTCACTGGATCCTGGCTTTGACTGGCCTGCCTGCCAGTTAATGTAGCCTATCCCACCCAGACAGCCTGCTGGTGAGGCAGGTTTCTGGGAGTCCACAAGGATGGTCAAGACTAAGTGATCTCCCTTGCACCTGAGCATGATGGTAACCAGTTGGTAGCCCCCAAACTGGGCATGCCTCTTGAAGCCCTCAACCCAAGATCCCTTAAGGGGATCCCCATAGGCCAGGAAAATGACATGCAAGCCAATTTCCTAAAATGGATCTGGCCTCATGTTGATACCATCCTCCGATCATGACAGATAAATGAAGCAGAAAGCATTATGAACAGAAACATAACCCACACTTCCCTATAACATAACCCCCCAACGGGGCTACCTGCAAACCTGACAAAACGTCTTTTTTCAAACACCAACACATAGTGATGGATGGGTGAGGCAACTGATTCCACATGACCAGGTGAGGTGACCAGGCAGTGCAGCATGCTTTATACCCCATCTCCATGGAAACTCCCCCTCTCCTAAGCACACTTCAGGCCCCATCATAGCCCAGCCTAGGGAGGGGAGGGTGAAATTTTCCCTCCCTTGCCACCACCAGGCCTCCAAGCTGCCCGCAAGGCCTGTCTTACCTTGCAGGACATGGCCACCATGGCTGCCTGTCGCCCTGTTGGCTATCCCTATTGTGTGAGACTGCAAACAGTGAGTCAGGGTCCCCCCTTCCAGAACAAGTGAAATTTCTTGGGGGGGGGGGAGATTGTTGATATAACTGCTTGCACACTTTGCTAATCCAGTTTGTTTCCGGTTATATAAATTGGTTATTGGACAATTCCCCTATACACAGCAATTTCTACCCACTCTGACTCATCTTCTATGCTCCAATGATATCCATCACTTCTTTGATAGTTTGCTGGATAAATATTTAAGGTCCAATAATCAGTACTGATTGCTTTGCATGTTGTATTTATTGCATTGTTTTGCAAATTGTATTCACTTATTGGAAAAGGCTACTGTTTCTTTATGTTCTGACAAAGAGGATAACAGACAGAGGGGAACTGCAACAGAAGTCATAGAAAAGTGCTTGCTTCCATTGGAACATCCCATGGAAGGGAGGTGCAGAGTACACAAAATGACCTCGATGTTGGTGGGGAGTGGCCTTTTGGGGTGAGGGAATGGTGGGGGGAATCCGAGGGAAACTGTATGCTTTTGAATTACTGTCTGCTTGGAAGAGGAGCAAGGGGAAAATCATCACAAAACCACTTTCAGAAAAACCAGGGAAACAACAAATGGAAAACTACCGGGGAGCTGAAGGGACAAAACAATGCAGAACTAAAAAAAAAGAAAAGAACCGACAGACATGCAAGCTGAAATCAGTGGGAAATGCAGAACAAAAAAAGATACCACAATGGAGAAGCACTGTGAAAGTGAGGGAAACCACTAGTTCTTAAGTGACTAGTAAATCACAGTATGCACCCAATCCTCAAGCCCAAGGTATCCCAGAGAATCAGGAACTGTTTGTGAGGGTAAGACAGATAAGTGTTAACCTTGGTTTATGGTCATCTGCTCTGGCAGCATATCAACATGGTTACATGGGCTTTAAAATTCATTTTAATTTGGTGGTGATATATAGTGGAGTCCCAACGTGTTGTCTGTGAAGGCGATGGCACACACTGACACCTCTTCTGGGGCCCGCTGAGTGATTTTAGAAAGTGGAAAGGCGTCAGGTGGTTCTTTTGCCCAACAGAGCTTCTGATTGCCCACTGCAGATGAAATTCACTGTGCACATTTTTTTAAAAAAAAATATTGCGTTGGCAGCAGGTGCCACTGCAGGATTGTGTTGTTGAAGATACATGACTCCTGGGCCCAGGAAGCTGACAGACACCTGTGGGCAGGGGACACCTTGCCATCCATGGAAGGAAGCAGTCAGGTATGATCAACACAAGTGTTACTGTGTCAGGTGCAGAGGCAGCAGCATTTAAAGGCCAGGTCTGCTCTGAAGCTTCCTCTTCACCTCATACCTGGCCCACTCTCTCTCTTTGTAGGCAGTGTAAGGTTTTCCCAGGCCCCGGTCACACGGGCTGGAAAATGCAGGGGGGAAGTGTGGCTGTTTGCCCCAGAGCAAAATAACGCGCGGCTGCGCGATCAGATGTCCCGTCGAGGTCCCGTGGTTAGGGGGGAGGTGTCGATCACAGGACAATCCTGCTGCGCGGCAAAAAAGCGGCCTCTCTAGCAAAAGGCTCCACGGGTTTAACCCCTTCCAGGGCTGCAGAGGAATGCAAACTGTGTCCTCTGTCCGGTCCCCTCCAGGAGGAGCTTCAGCTGGGCCGTCCTCCCGCCACGCTGTGTTGTTTGTTTTTAAACAAAGTGTGCACATGCGCCGTTGGGTGCTTGTGCGCATCCCGTGGAGACTTGGAAAAAAAACTTTTAGCGACGGGACATGGGCGGGCGCTGGATGCCACATGTGTCGTTGGGTGCTTGTGTGCATCCCGTGGAGACTTGAAAAAAAGCTTTTAGTGACAGGACATGGGCAGGCGCCGGATGCCATGACCTACCACCGGAAACGCGATCAGACGCCCGCCCTTGCCCTGCAGTTTCCGGAAACTAGTACCTCAGAGGTACTAGTTTTTAAAGCCGCATCTTCGGCGGGAAGCCACGGGAGCTCTACGCTTCCCAAATGTTACAGTGTGATCGTGCCCGGAAAGTCCACCTATCTTCTGCCTCTGTGGCGTGGCTAATGCTCCGTGTGACCGCAGCCCCAGTTGCCATTTTTGGGGCCAGGTAGAAATTTTTTCACCCTCCTTTTGATTGGCATGGTGTGGGGGGGTCTTTTTCACTTACCTTGCACTTTTTGCTGTGGAATGGATGATATCAGTATAGGGAGTTGGTAAATAGGTTTGGTTACTTTGGCAGGTTGGTGCAAAAAGGGGAAAAGCGGATACAATGAGCACCAGAGAACACCCCCCCAGTTTGGGGATCAAGTGATCCGTCATGATCTGTCTGTGGGTTTTGCGGCCTAGGGTGGGGAATGCAGACTGCCTTTAGAGATGCCCTGTCAGGGTTACTCCCTTCTAAGTTACACGGCTTGAAAGGGTTGGGGCGCTATAGGATGGCTGACAGTTTGCCATGCTGACCGGAGGTGAGCCAAGGGTATGACTTGCATTCACAACAAAGGTGTCCCACCCAGCACAAGGCAAGGAGGTGGTCAGGGGTTTGACACCTGCCTTGGCTGATGTCTGCACAGAGGGTTTATCCTTGCTGCAGTAGTTGTAAATAATCAATAAAGTGGTCCTTAGTAAATCCCAATAATGTGTCTGTCTCATTATTCCAACTGGAGGGGGGTAAAGGAGAATGTGTTCAAGAAAATATTTTAAAACAGTATGCCTGAAGTATTGATGAGCTACTGTTAGTCATGCATAACCACACTCTCTGACATTTTGGGGTAGGCTTTGCCTTTTCTGGCAGCTATTTTGTTATTGGTTGCACCTCCTACAGCAGCCATTTTGCAGTTGTGCTCAGTACCCTGTGTCAGAATCCCATAAATGCCTACAGCCTCAAAAAGGTTGTGGACACCTGGTGTATAGAATATTGGATAGATCCAATGGTCCTTTTCTACTAAGGAAGGAATTTTCTTTTGAAGGGATGAGTCTTTCAATTGGATGGAAGAGTTTTTCTGCCAATGGATTATCCCTTCTTTCATAGGAAAGAACTACTGGATTCATTATTATTTATGTAGTAAAATTAAAGGGTACAACTTATCCAGAGTTGTGCCTTACAAGTGATGTTTAGTGTGAGGGTTCCTTATAAAAAAATTTAAAAACTCTGAAAATTACATTTGTTGGGTTTTTTTAGGGGGGAAAATATTGAATGGAACATACAGACTCAAGTTTAACAATGCTATCCATGAATTCTAAATGTGTTTAACAATGGATCAATGCAGGACCACCAAAATTCTTAGGTGAAGGAGACACAATCAGTTAATCGTTAATTCTTATTACTTTCCTTTTGCCTATTGCAGAATGGAGCAGGAGAATACTACTAGCAGAGTAAGTGAATTTGTCCTGAATACATTGTAAATCTCTGCAATAACTGATTTGTCAATAATTAGATTTTTACCTTTGTTCTTTGAGCAGCAAATATTGAAAGTTCTGGAGCATCTTAAGATCTGATTGATTTGTTTGACTGGTTGTTCTCGTTGTTAGTTAGTTAGTTAGTTTTATTATTATGGTCTTAAGACCAGCATGCAATACAAACATAGTATGAAAAAGAAGGGAAAAACAGAGAAGATATACAGAATAAAATCTAAATTTAAAAACTTTTAAAATGCAACTCCCACAATCTAAAAATCAATGCACAGAACTCAGTGACTGAACGTGTAATCTCTGCATTGTAACTGATAGCAGCCAGTGAAGTCTTGCTTTGTTCATATTGATATGACCAGGTATCCTATCAACTAATGGGGTAATGATTTTAAGACAAGCCTCTCTGTACTTCTTGGTTTTTTTTCCAGAGGTAAGAGTGACATAGGCTTTTGAAACGCTCTTCTGATTACATGGGGAAAAAATGATACATGAGGCCAAAAACAGCCCCGCAGGTCAATACACAGAGTGCAGAATCCCTGTGGAGGAACACAGAACTAATTAAAAAGTTGATCAAAACTGACTTTAGATTCCAACACTAATCTGATTCTTTCGACATAATTCGTTAAGCCCTCAGATCAAGACTCTTACTAATAATACAGAGTCTCAAGAAATTTTATATATTTCTTTCTTGTTGGGGGTGGGGTGGGAAGGACTCAGGGACTTCATTTTGGTAGTGATTTCTGATTCAAATGTTGGGTAAACTTACGAAGGCATCAGTAAGGTGTGATTCACTGGAAAACTGTTTAACCCACAAATGAGAAAGACAGAACACACAGTATGGCTGTGACTTAGAAATTAACTTACCCTGTGCATGCAGACATTTCTTCTTCTAGTAAGTACATTTTATTTTTACAGGGCTCTTTTTGTAGGAGGAACTCCTTTTCATATTAGGCAACACACCCTTAATGTAGCCAATCCTCCAGGAGCTTACAGAGCTCTTCTTACAGGGGCTACTGTAAGCTCTTGGAGGATTGGCTACCTTAGGGGTGTGTCGCCCAATATGCAAAGGAGTTCCCGCTACAAAAAGAGCCCTATGACCCCAACAACACTGTGCTTTTATTATCCCCCCCACACTCACACACAAATCATAATTTTAACAATGTTCTGCCTTTTAGTAATTAAGTCCTATCTAATCACTGCAGACGGTGTTCTGGGAAACTAAATACTACAGACACATGTGGTCCCTGCAATTTTTAAATGAAGAAAGGAATGCTTCTTTCATGTTGGCTTACATCAATTATGTAGTGATTTTAAAGATGTTCCACTATTATATAGTATGGTATACAAACTTTTGGATGGATGAATGGATGGATGTGTATGTAAATGTAAAATGTAGGTATCTGGGAAAAAGTTGTTGTAACAATTGGACCACCATGGTATATTAACAGTTCTGGAGCATCTTACGATCTGTTTGATTTGACTGAATACTTCGTTTTTTCAGAGGCAAGAGTGATGTAGGCTTTCCAGGGGAAAAAATGAATCAGAAATGTATTCAGTGGCCTACATATGTATAACCTTGTTTAGCATACTTTGTCTTACTAGCAAAAAAATTAAGAAGTACCCCTGGTAATGTTATGTGCAAATAGCAACAAAAACATGAACTGAAATATCTGAGTAGGAAAAACATATAAATCAGGTGCTCTCTTAGTGTCATATTCAAACAAATGCAAGGAGTTTTGGAGATGTTGTTTTTATTGAAATATCTGTACAAATTTAAAGAAAATGGAGTTCCTGGCCTCATTGCCACAAGGGAGAAAATCCTAAAGGGAGAGTATGTGGATATCTTCAAGCTGTTATTCAGGGAGTTGGAGGAAAAAGATATGGAGGACCTGGATGAGCGGGAGAAGGAACGCCTAAAGAGGCTCATAGTAGATAGGACCTGGGCAAATTGGTTTCCAGGTTTCTTGATTTATGTGGCAGTGATAGTGCGGCACCAGCCATGGAGGGCTTCGGCGATGCTCCAGTATATGGACATCATTTATAAAGGTTACACTGATTTTCCAAGCCCTGCATGGCTGCAGTACGATGAGGAGTTCAGGATGAGGGCAGCCATGAATCTGGCATTGCGATGGGACCAGATTCATCCGCATTTGTGGCTGCAGATCATGTCTCCTGATCGTCGATCTGGCAGTGAGAGGTCAGATAGTGGCCACTCCATCCATAAAGTGCAAGGTCAGGCAGGTACCCGCGCCCAGGTGGGGCAGGTGGTTCAGCGATGCCCGCTTTGCTGGGAGTTCACCTCCTATGGGACATGTAGTCGTAAGTCATGCTCCTTTAGGCATGAATGTCCTTTGTGCACGGGGCCCCAAGCCCCCTCAGACTGCCCCAGGACAAAGGGTAAGTCAGGCGGTAGAGCATTTTGTAAGTGTTTTGGAGGACGTGGCGGTTCCAACCCCCCTCCTGACAAGGGGTCCAAGCCTGATTAAGGTGCCAGTGCTGGAGCATTGGTTGTGGGATTACCCCAACCAAGAGGACAGCGTTTACCTTTTGGAAGGTTTCACTCTAGGGTTTAGGATACCTTACCAAGGGGGGAGAAGGTCGTATAGTGCTCCTAACTTTAAGTCAGTTAAGGGTATGGAGCACATAGTTAGGGGGAAAATTGATAAGGAGTGTCGGGAGGGCAGAGTTCTTGGCCCGTTCCCGTCCCCACCAGTTGCCAATTTGAGGGTTTCCCCACTGGGTGTTCTGCCAAAAAAGGCACCTGGTGAGTATCGCCTCATTCATTACCTGTCCTATCCCTGAGGGGAGTCGGTGAATGATGCAATACCAGGGGAGTTATGTTCAGTTAGGTACACCTCGTTTGTCCAGGCTATGCGGGTGGTACGCCATTGTGGGCAGGGGGCGGAATTGGCAAAGTGTGACATTAAGTCGGCCTTCTGCCTTCTCCCTGTCCACCCGGCTGATTTTGAGTTGTTAGGTTTCGCTTTTAAGGGCAAGTTTTATATGGACAGGGCCCTTCCCATGGGCTGTTCAGTTTCCTGTGCTGCATTTGAGAGGTTCAGTTCCCTTTTAGAATGGGCCTTGCGTCACAGGACAGGATTATGCAGCACTGCCCACTATCTTCATGATTTCTTGCTGGCAGGAGGGTGGGATACTGGGCAGTGTGAATTTTTACTGAAGAGCTTCATGGGTCTGGCAGAGGAGCTGGGGGTTCCTCTTGCTCAGGAAAAAATGGAGGGTCCCACCACAACTTTGGTTTATTTGGGAATAGAGATTGACACAGTTGGGCAGCTGTGTAGATTACCTGGGGACAAATTGCATGCAGTGCTAGCTAGGGTTGACTCGGCTAGGGTGCTTAGGAAGATTACCTTACTCGAATTGCAGCAGCTGGTCGGCCACCTCAACTTTGCATGCAAGGTTGTGGCTCCCGGCCGTGCATTTGTAAGGAGGCTGTGTGAGTCCATGAAGGGGCTCCGTCTCCCACACCATAGGACCACAGTCACCAGGGGTATAAGGGACAACCTTCTTGTATGGCAGGAATTTTTGGAGTCATATAATGGGGTGTCCTTTTGGCGGGATGACCTCCTAGTCAAAGCTGAACTGCAGGTCACATCTGACATTGACAAATAACTAGCTCTCTAGCTATTAGGGAATAACTCTTGCTGCCTACTCATTTCTCACCAGCTTTCCAACCAGGGAGGGAAAAGGAGATACACCTTTAGATGTAATCACGAAGGCCATGGGACTATATGCAACTCTCAAGTCTTTATTACCATCCTTTACTTAAGTGATTACTTTGGGCTCAACTTCTGTTAAACCTTTGCAGTTCTGTTTCAGAGAAATTGAGCATTTCAGAGAAGTCTGCAGATGCTTCAAATGGAATCCAGGATATGTTGTAAACTTAAGTGGATCATATGGTACTGGGTACAAAACAGTTTCAAAGAGTACCAAAGTTATCTAGGACAGAGAAACAAACAAAAGAAATGCCAGTCTCATTTACAGAATATTCAGGCCATCAATTAATCATACATTTCCCTAGCTCAAAATGGAAGCCACATGCCCTTTGTATGACAGAGAACAAAAGAAAAATATAGCATAAATAAAAGCAGAGATTAATTTCTGGTGATGTCAATAGATGACAAATTGGGTATTATTGCGTAGTGGGTAAAGGATAAACAACACCCATAAGCAAAGTCCCATTTAGAATCCCCTTTTTTACTGGATGTACCCCACTCTAACTGCTATATTTGGTACTTCCCCAAATAAGAAAATGTTGTAGCTCATGGATAATTCTTCCCCTCCAGCAAGACCAACCAAAATGTGGCAAAATGCAGTGCAAGTAAAACAATAACCAATCCCCCTTTAAGCAAAAACAAGCCAGCAGTTACACAGATGCAGATCTGTAGTCACAGTGGTGTACAAATGGGTATGGCCCCACCAATAACTTGTCATGCCTGTCCAATCAGCACTAGGGGTTGTGAAATCTGTCACATGTCTTCTGCCAATGAGAGAGGATGTTTCCTGCCCTCCTCCCACCTCCCTCCCAGGCTTTGCCAATGAGGGGTAGAGGCTCTTTCCGTCCTCCAACCTCCTTCCCAGGCTTTCACTTTTCACTTTGCTTCCTGTACTTTGCACAGTATGATTGGCAATGGGATGTCAGGTAGCCCTGTCATGGATCTGGAATGAGGAGGGGTGCCCTCCTCCTCGTTCTCAGCTCTTCCCTGTCCAGCTACCATGCACTATCTCTAGCTTGACCTTGTAGTCTCCAGCTGCTTTTATTCTGCTGGGAAAGTAACAGCTTTTTGCTTTGCCTGCTTACTTGTTGCTTTTGCCCGCACGCGTGGACTATAATCATTGGCTTCAGCTCAATGGGGGGGGGGGATGTTTGATTTCACTATAAGTCAGAGGCCCTTATACTGATGGCTATTTCTGACCCAAGCTGTATATGTGTTCTTTAGTACTGGAATGACCAATAAAGCAGTTATCTTCTTCTGAAGCCCTGTGTGGTGTGACTTGCCTAGGGACCCTGACATGGGGGCATAAATATGAAAAGCTACACAGTGCACTGTATTGATTTTAAAATATTCAGGGTTTTTTTAAAATGGAGAACTTCTACTGCATTGACTTTTATTCAGGCACCGTAACGTGTAATTTGGGTTTCCAGAATCTGTGAAGAAATTCTGACAAGAATGAAGTATGGCTGTGCTACAACCACAACATTCTCGAATATCATCTGAGGGGAAAGGTATATCTTAATTTCTCTCTGAAAGGACACTTCTTTTTAATAGCCTCCTAATGGCATTCTTCATCTCAGTGTTTCTCAGTGTGTAAATCAGAGGATTCAGCATTGGTGTAATAATTGTATAGAGAGCAGAAAGAGCCTTCTCCCCTGAGAAGTTCTGGAAAGGTCGAGCATAGATGAAGATGCAGGGGACAAAATGGATGCACACCACCGTTATCTGGGCACCACAAGTAGACAGAGCCTTTGTCTTCCCTTCAGTGACATGTACTCTGATTTTGACCAAGATGACAGTATATGACACAACCAGTGCAATGAAAATAAGGATAGTGAGAAGCCCACTGTTAGAGAACATTAGCAGCTCTATAACAAATGTGTCAGTGCAGGCTAGCTTGATAACTTGAGGCACATCACAGTAGTAGTTGTCCAAAATGTTGGGTCCACAGAATGGTAATCTTACTATAAGAACTATTTGGACAAGAGAGTGAACAAAACCACCCACCCATGCTCCTGCTACAAGTCCTACACACACTCCAGGGTTCATTATAGTGAAATACTGAAGTGGTTTATGGATAGCCATATATCGGTCCAATGCCATCACCATGAGAAGAAAAACCACAGCACCTCCAGTGAAGTGAAAGAAGAACAATTGTGCCATGCACCCATCAAAAGAAATAACCTTGTGTTGCAAGGTGAGGTCCCATAGCATCTTTGGCACAGTGACTGTTGACTCACTGAGATCTATGAAGGCCAGATTTCCCAGCAGAAAGTACATTGGGGATCGAAGCCGGTGGTCAGTGATAACTGCAGTGATTATTGTAATGTTGCCAAACCAAGTTGTGACACATACTGTGAGGAACACCATAAAGAGGACATACTGTAGAGGACGGTTTGCTGTGAGGCCGAGAAGCTGAAATTCTTTTACTCTTCTGGTGATGTTTTCTGGATCCATTACTGAAATATTTGTACAAACAAGAAATGTAGTTCAGTATTATGCATTATATCCCCTTCTCCATTGAGCCTACACAAATCTGCTGCATCACATGATGCCCAATAGTTCCCCAAAACAAAGAGCTGGTCCTGGCTTTTCTCCACTTCATTGGAAAAGAAAGTCTGTACAAAGATCCCACAAGGCATCACCACTGAACTTCCAGGGAGCATCCATTTGGAGAGGGCAACTCTATAAGAACTACATGTCCCAGAGTTCCTTGTGCATAAGCAGGAGGGAGAGACACCTGGTAGAAAGGGCACAGAAAAACACCCTAAGACAGTGGGACTCAGAGCTGCTGCTCTTTTTTAAGCCCCAAATATATGTGTCTAAATCACTCACAGTTACAAAGACATGCTTCATGCTGCCATGTCTGCCGGTGGATATAAAAACAAACCAGGCAGCCAGAAACCTATGGAGGTAACATCAGCAGAGAGAGAACAAAAAGAAGCCAAAGGACACCAAAATAACCTCTCTTTTTTTCCAGATCAGACAAAGCCTTTCTGCAGCCAGGCAGCAATACAATAGCTAGGGAAGCAGAACAACAAACTCAAAATAATGATTTCAATATAGAGATTGAGTCTGTGGCAACTAATTTTCAGTCAAGTTTGAATAGTCTTACAGGGTTTCTTTCTTTTTTTTCCTTTCCTTTTCCTTCTTTCTTTTTTTGCTCACTGGCAATGACTATGGCAGAAGCTGAAATAAATGTTAGTAAGCCAGCACTCATTGAACACTGCAGGCATTCTACAATGGGGCGAGGATGGTTAAGCCACCTAGCCATCTTGTCTGTAGAGCATTTACTTGGAAGAGAAATCAGGCTTTCACATTTTGCTGAGAAAACAGCCAGAAATATAAAGCTTTAAAAGACACTGTGCTTAACTCGGTCTATTAGAATGGGCGGGGGGTATCAAGACATTGAGGATAATTCCTTGTTCATCACCAAAAAGTTACAATATTGTTAGGAAATTTGTAGAAGTCTCAGTTGAGATGTTATTAAACCACAGAAGCAGATGCAGGCATTTTTCAGACAAGTAGAATATATACCAGTAATTTCAGGATTGTAAACAAATAGATAAAACTTATTTCATGGCTATTAAGATTGCATTTCTGGGTTGACTCAGGTGGGCAACAGTGTTGATCTGAAGCAGCAGAACAAAGCTGGAGTCAAGCAGTACCTTTAAGACCAGCAAAGTTTTATTTTAGGCATAAGCTTTCATGTTCATGCACACTTCCTCAGGTCTGAAGATGTGTGCATGCACATGAAAGCTTATGCCTAGAATGAAACTTTGTTGGTCTTAAAGGTGCCACTAGACTCAAACTTTGCTCTGTATTTATAGGATGAGGGATGTATATAATGAGATATTGTGATGGTATGTGTGTGTTTGGGGGAGCCTGTTACAAGCTTGTACTGGGTCCTAAAAAATAATGCTTGGGCCCTGTCCACAGTATTCATAGGCTCTGAATTTGTGATCACTACCTTGCATGCCCAAGTATTAAACTCTAAATTACATTGGGGGAAAAGATCTGAACGAGCTGTGAATCACTATAACTACAACCGTATTTTAAAATTGCTTTAGCACCAACAGGTGCTAGTGATAGTGTTTCCATTTACACATATGGATGAGATTTGTAAATGAAGTAACATTTTCAACTCCTATAATCATACCTTACAAAATTGCAGTTGGTTGCAGATTTTTTTAAATGTCAGCCTCCTTTACTTAACATAATTGCAAAATATTTGCCAAGGAAAACAGTGCTACTATAAATATCCCAATGAACTTTAATGTAATATGTTCATTTGTATGTCTTGCATTTTTCTTTGTATATGTTTTATTCTTTTACATATGTTCTTTGAAATCTTAATAAGGTTGTGAATGACTTTTCTCATATTCTACAAAGTACTATAGGCACTGACTTGATTGTAATACATAAGTGATTGTACAGAACACATGTGCCAATAATTCCAGATTATTCAAAAGGTAAAGCACTTATTCAAAAAGAGTCCAGTTTTGAAATTGGACCTGCCTCCAGTATAACATGTTTTGGATGTTTTCATCAACAACCAAACATAATGTTCAAGGCCTGAGTTAATGCCCATACATCTTATTCTGACATAAGTCTTGTCTATACCATGCTATTAGTGGAACCCTTGCAATTTCATGAAATTCCCAGAAGTCTGAAGCCCTCACCAATTGCTACAGTTGCTAGCATCAATAGCAATTGGCGAAGGCTTCAGGCTTCAGGCTTATAGGAATTTCATGAAGTTGCAAGGGTTCCACAAATAAATGGTTAAGAAGATAAGACTTATGTCAGAATAAGATGTATGGGCATTAACTCAGGCCTTGAACATTATGTTTGGTTGTTGATGAAAACACCCTAAACACACTGTACCAGAGGGACGTCTAACAACTTCAAAATTGGGTTCTTTTTGGATAAGTGCAACAACTCCAAAATCGGAATATTTTTAAATAAGTGCTTTACCTGTTGAATAATCACACACTATTGACATATGTGTTCTGTGCAATCAAATATGACACTCAAGTCAGTGACTATTGTACTTTGCAGAATATGAGAAAGGTCATTTGAAATCTAGTAAGATTTCAAAGAACATATGTAAAAGAGTAAAACAGATGAGAAGGAGAACTCAAAATGGACTTTAGAAAAATGGAACGAATATTTACATGAATATATACAATTGGACATATTGGAATGTTTAAAGCAAGATAAGATATGGACTGTAAAAATGAAGGAGATAAAAAATAAATGGTCGGTATACTTTAAATGGATAAGATATGGACTGTAAAAATGAAGGAGATAAAAAAATAAATGGTCGGTATACTTTAAATGGGTTTATAAAGGGGAAGCCAACAGGGGTATACTTGAAAAGTCGGAAAGAATGTGCTCATGGTTGAAAATGTAATTTGAATAACAACCAACCCCCCCCCCTTAGGGGGGGAGGGATAAAATAGGGGAAAAGAAGTATCAAAAAGTTGGAACTAAACTGTAATGTAATAACAATATTGGGATACAATAAAAATAAGTTTTAAAAAAAGAGTAAACAGATGTAAATAAAAGAAAAAACATAGACCATACTAACGAACATATGACATTAAAGATTATTGGGATATTTATAGTAAGACTGTTTTCCTCGGTGACTATTTTGCTGAACTGTGTTGACCTACACTGAGATTCCCTTGCTTTTTTGTGTATCACTTAAGAGACTGGCAAGGAGACCAAGAGCTATCATTCCTCCACTCAGCTCTGCAGTCACTTTCACCTCCTTACCCAATTTCGTATAAGCTCCATTTACTTGCATTTTGGAGGCAGTCCCTTAGCTGTCTGCAGAGTCATTTTGAGGGAGAAGCCTCTGAGTCCTAGACTGCTGTCAGGCTATACTCAGCTGACTCTTCCCTGTCATCATGAGACTTGCTATGAACTAACTGCTCTTCACCACTTGGAAATGATTGTAAATCTAAACTGTCTCTTGTAAAATGTCCCACATATTAGGGCTTCTGGATCTGAGCTGCATCCTTTCACACCCCCTACTGCTTTGGATTTGAGCACCTTTGTCATGTATTACATATTTAAAGTTCACCTCTGCACTGCAGCTCAGTGTATCTAGGGTAGAAGCTTAAAGAGGAATCGGCAGAAAATCTACTTAGAACATCACTCAAGTCTATGTCATGGGGCTTACATCCACAAAAAAGGTGTTCTCAGGATTGCATTGCGAATTTCGAATGGAACAGATTGAAATCTCATGAACAAGTGAAATTCTCAGTGACATTCTTCCCTGAGCTCAGTGACTCAATGAACCCCTTCTCATGGTGAATGTTCTGACTGAGACCCATATAGAACAAATTCCCTTAAGCAATAACAAATAAGGTTTAATAATTTCATTGTGCACTGCTGGAGCAAGGAGATTCTCCCTTGTTCAGCTGTTTCCACATGAAGAAGTACAGCAGCTTTAGAGAATGATATCCCACCACAATAGTTTTGTGACTTCATGCACTAGCTTGAGAGATGAGACTTGTCAGGCAGACATTTCATAAAGCAGGGCTAAATTTTCTTTGAATTATATGTTGTTAAGATTTGAAGTCTAATGGAAGCTTTGGAAGCTTAAAAGAAGAATGCCTAAGGACATAATAGAAAACTAATAAGAGTGGATAATCCAAATCCAAGTTCATTGCATTTTCCCCCCCATTCTTAATTGAGATTATGGCCCACAAGGAATTTTGACAAAAAAAAATGCATTCCTCATTCCCTTCTATTTTGTAGAAAACTGGTTTAGATTTCTTATTGAGTCATACAAAACATGTTTTATCAAATGCCATTTCTCTCTGTGTGTCTCAAGAGTGCAAAAAGGCAGAAGCTCCCTGCCTGATTCAACTGACCTGTTGTGTTTCTGAAGTTTCTCCAGTTGTACACTTCGTTACCTATGGAGTAATATATTCAGAGTTTTCCTCCACATCTTTCCCCCCTCTCCACGGTATAGGGGAGCAACCTGCAGCAGTTTCATCTCTTATATCAAGAAATCCTCCACAAATATGTCCATATATATAATATTCCCTCCTGACCAAGTCGACTGCACACATTCTAATTAGATTCATATTCATTTGTCATCACTTTCTCTTGCACTCTATCTCACACACGTATGCAGACACAAGACAGTTCATCTTTGGGGATCAGAGCAGGGAACTCTATCAACTTATTTTCACTGGGAATCCTTAAAAATGTGAAGAATTTTGTCTTTACTAATAGTGCAGTGAAAGTAGATGTTATGTACGTGGACCACCTCCAGGGGTCCGCGGACAGGTCAGAGCTTGGATCCGAAAAAAAAGGAAACTTCGGATCTTGGATTCCCCAGCCCCAACCAATAGCCACCTTGGCGGGACATTCAAACCCTCCAATGGGAGAGGGAGGGTTGCTGGTGGATATGTATATAGTTGGCCCCGTGGCCGTTAGTCTTTAGTCTTTGTCTATGTGAAGTACAATAAACGTGTGCTACAGCATGTCGTTGTCCGAGTCCTCCATGTGGCGAACCCAGTACTTTTCAGTAGAATTTTAAGGAGGGTTTACAGGCTGCAACACATGGGACAAGAGAGTACTGTTATGCTAATTATAAGTTCTCAGGACCAGACCACACTTTCAGTGTGACCATCCTAATAATATAAAATACACAACGACCATTTCCTCAGTAGACCAACCTCCCATATCAACATTCTCAAGTAATTAAACTATGCAAAACTATCCATGCAACATTTTGCCTCACCAGGAGTAATCTGATTTTCATGACCCCTTACCCCCATGTTTTCCAAATCCACTGTTACTGCAATTTGTTGTAGTGAGATCATAATGTTTCATGTGGAAGTTGGATAACAAAACTGGGTGATGTGTTACAAAGGCCCATCTCTCCTTCTTCATGCCATAGAGTCCATTTTCTAAAGCAGCCTTTTTACCCAGGGCAACTAATTGTGGTCATCCAGAAATTAATTGAAATAGCAGGAGAACACCAGATGCCACCTGGAGGCTGACAACCAGAGGTCGATTCGGGGGGGGATCATGGGGGATCGCAGTTCCTCTGGGTGAGGTGCGGGGGGAACCCCCTGCTTTCGGTCGCCCCGCTTCCAGCCCTCATTCAGCCAGGAGGAGGCAGGAGAAGAGGGAGGGTAAGTTGCTTCCTCCCCGCCTCTCCCCAACGCTGCCTGCCTGGGGCCAGGGAGGGCCTTGGCGGGGCTTCCTCGCACTCCCACCGGCCTTGCAGGTCCACCGCCGGGCCCCTGATTTCAGGGGGTGTGGCATATGCTAATGAGTTATGCTAATGAGTTCCCCTAGCTCTTTTTCTACAAAATGACCCCTTCTGACAACCATCTCCTCCCCGTGCCCCGGCTGTCCATGACACATCTGATACCTTTTCCTTAAAACATAGATGGTAACAATTGAGTTATGATTAATTTCTCCCCTTTAAAATACAGCAACCACAGTTCCCTCTAAGCTGCACAAAGGGGGGCTGGCACACAACATTGCAGAGGCCAGCTCAGAGGATTTCCACTTCTGCTCACAAACAAGCTTCCATAGGAAAATGGAGGATGGGGACACCTCCTTCTGGGGCCCATAGAATTGGACCCCCTCATCCCATCTTTTTGAAACCTGGGTGGTTTTTTGAGGCAAGGTACCAGTAGCTATGCTGCAAAGTTGGTGCCTCTGCCTCAAAAACAAGTCTCCTCAGAGCCCCAGATACCCCTGGATCATTTCTCCATTGACTATAATGGCCCCCAGAGGCTATAATTGAGCCAGACATTTATTGGGGGGGCACAGCCCAATTATGATTTTCAGTATGATTTGTAAGCTGTCTTCGGTCACAGGGGAAAGTGGGATATAAATATTTGAATAAATAGGTAGTTTGGGCAGGTTGATAACATTTAAGAAACTCCCTGTTTGTTAGGTTAGGCAGCATTCTGACAGTGATTGTTCCACCTCTGTTGTTGTTGTTGTTGTTGTTGTTGTTGTTGTTGTTGTTGTTATGTTTTATTTGATTTCTATCCCACCATCCCTGCCAAGGCGGGCTTAGGGAGGCTTACAAACAATTCAAAACTACAATTCATTTTTCGGAATGAAAGAAGACGGGCAACCAGAAGAGGGCGCAGCAGCGAGTCTAGAAGAAGAGGACGAAGATCCAACAGGAGCAGAAGGAGAAGTGGCCAGAGAAACATATGATCTACGACTAAGAGTTCACAAGTAGCTCTCAAAGTCTCAAAGATTATGACTGAAGAAGATATGAGACTTTGTACACACTGAGAAGCTAGCAGTCTATTACTAAAATTGGACTTACTAACTCCTAAATTCATTGTTTTAAACGAAAAGCTATGTGTTTTTTATGACTAACTGAATACTAACTGTATTTGACCTTCCTTTCTTGGGTTTTTAGTTATAGTGTGGGTTTTCAGTTACTGTCCTGTCTCTTGGGGTTTTTTATTTTTTTCCCCTTCCCAGCTTTTCTTTCTTCCCTCTTTCTTATGTAGTTGTGTAGTTGTAACAAAAAACCAATAAAACTACCCTGGTTTCAGGGGATTAAAATGAAAAAAACTACAATTCATAAATACAGTAAAACAATAAAACCTCTCATATACTTATAAATTACTTAAAATAACAATAATTTAAGACAAATACATAAAACGCTGGAACATCCTCAAGCAACAATCAGAGCTGTTCTTATAGCATCGTTTAGGTGACTGTTGGATGTCCATACTGCACACCAGTGCAGTTCTCATTTTATTATGCGGCGAACACAGGCCAGGAACTTTGATGGTAGGACTCAGCTTACAGACTGGAAATCCAGGCACAGCGACATTTCCTGGTGTGTACTATGGATCCTTAACTGAATGCCTGGTTGAAGAGCTCTGTCTTGCAGGCCCTGCGGAACTGTAAGAGGTCCCGCAGGGCCCTGATCTCTGCCGTAAGTTCATTCCACTAGGATGGAGCCGCCACCAAGAAAGTCCTAGCCCTGGTTGCTGTCAGCAAGACATCCTTGGGGCCAGGGAGGACTAGCTGATTTTGTGCCCCTGAACACAATGCGCTCTGGGAAACATGTGGGGAAAGATGGACCCTGACCATATAGTGCTTGAAAGGTTAAAACCAGCACCTTGAAACAAATCTAGTATGCTATTGGCAGTCAGTGTAGTGCTTTCAATACTGGCTGGATGTGCTCCCGCATGGGGATACCCATCAACAGCCTGGCCACCTCATTCTGCACTAGCTACAGCTTCCGGTTTTGAGACAAGGGCAGCCCCATGTAGAGAGCATTACGGTAGTCCAGTCTCGAGCTGACCATCGCATGGATCACTGTTGCCAAGTCGTACCGTTCAAAGTAGGGAATCAACTGCCTAACCAGCTGAAGATGGTAAAAAACTGATCTGACAGTGGCTGCTACTTGGGCCTCCATTGTTAAGGAGGCATCTAAGAGCACTCCCAAACTCCTAACCTCAGGCGCTGACACCAACAGAGCCCCATCGAAGGTCGGGAGTGGAATCCCTGCCCCCGGCCCATTTTGGCTTAGGCACAGGACCTCCGTCTTCGTCAGATATACTGTTATACTTGACCTGTAATTCTGCTTGTCATATTTCACTAAACAAACAAAGTAGACTGCAAGATTCCCCCCCCACCGCCAAGTGTTGGTATGTTTTATAAGGGTCACTGAAGGGTGATGGTTCAAGGCCAGATTTACCAATATAATGAAAAGGGGTGGGTAGATCTGTTCTCTAGAAGCCAGGTCTACCAATATAATGGCCTGGGCTGGGTAGACCTGTTCTCTGGAGGCCAGGTCTACCAGTATAATGGACTGGGGTGGGTAGACCTGTTCTCTCGAGATTTTTACAAAGTTGTTGAAATAATCTTCTTAAAAATAATTTATGCAATAGTCAAATGTAGACTGGCTCACAAATTTAATGCTATTAGCTTTTTTTTTGTTTATGAGGTAGAATTTCTGCTCACAGACTGTGGGGCTAAGAGGGAACATTGGTCATGAGTGTTGGAAGGAATGGACTATGCAACACCACTTCATGCTAACACAGACATTAGAACATCAGAGGGTGCAGTGGATTTAGTAAGGCACTTCCTGTACCTTTCCTTCAGTTTGTTCTGCTGCTGTCCCTTTGATTCACCCAGGATGCTATTCTTAGGAGTTCCTCCCTTCCAGCTTCTTCATTTCTCTCTATCTTGTTCCTTTTCTCCATCATCACAGCAGAATGTTGTACTTTACAATCTCCATTCTAGCTTAGACAGAGATCTACAAACTCTTACTTCAGGCGGGGGCCTGGCGGGAGATGATCCATGGGGTCGCGAAGAGTCGGACTCGACTGTGCAACTGAACAACAACAACAACATGGAGTTCCTTACCAATAAAGGGCTTCTACAGCCATTCTGAAGTAACAAACTTCAGTGTGAACTTATTCCTAAGCACTGGGCATGATTCTCATGTGCAAAGCTAGCTCTCTAACTACCAGTGAGTAATGCTTTCTGCCAACACATTTCACATCATCCTTCCCACCAGGAAGGCAAAAGGAGATCCACCTTTTGATGTTATCACCAAGGCCATGTGACTATATCTAACTCTCAAGTCTTCAGCAAGTGTAAATTGTTCTTACTGAAGAGGTTATTTTGGGCTCAACCTATGTTAAACTTTTGCTTCTAGCCTGCAGTTTGTAGATTCTTCAAATGAAATTTGGGATATGTGATAGACTTAAGTGGATCATGTGGTACTGGGTAGAAAACAGTTTCAAAGAATACCAAAGGTTTCTAGAACAGAGAAATAAACAAAAGAAAGGCCAGTCTCATTTACAGAATACTCAGGCCATCAATTAACCATGTTTTCCCAGCTCAAAATGGAATCTACATGCTCTTTGTATGACAGAGAACAAAAGAAAAAAATATAGCATCAATAATGGTAGAGATTAATTTTTGGTGGTGTTAATAGATGGCAAATTGGGTATTATATTGTAGTGGGTAGAGGGTAAGCAACACACATAAGCAAAGTCCCACCTGCAATCCTCTTTCTTCGTTCTCTAACTGCTACATTTGGTACTTCCTCAAATAAGAAACCGTTATAGCTCATGGAAGAAATCCCCAAACAACAGCTCGATAAGCAATTTGATAATATGTTAGTTGACCATTAACATGAACAAAAGTGAGTCTATATTTTACAGCTCTTATTTTCAGATATGCTGCTATTGAATGACCTGAGAAATTTGAGAGGCATCTATGGTCTGCCACATATTACTGCAAAATCTTCAATCCATAAGAAGAATTTGTTCTGCTGCTCTTACAGCTGTTGTGGAGGTGCAAATTAAAAAGGCAAAGCAAAAATATCCCATAGTGGCCGCATTCATTGCAACATACTCTAAGATTATTGCCTTTATTGTATCTAAATGTCCTGACCTGGATGGCCCAGGCTAGCTGAATCTTGTCAGATCTTGGAAGCTAAGCAAGGTCAGCCCTGATTAGTACTTGGATGGGAGACCAACAGAGAAATGCAGGGCTGCTACACAGAAACCATGAGAAACCACCTCTGAATGTCTCTTGCCTTGAAAACTCCATGAGGCGTCACTGAAACTTGGCTGTGACTTGACAGCCCTTTCCACCATGTTTACCTGTATCAAAGTATCAATGCGATTTTTTTTCTGAATTGCTGCAGGGCCCCTGTAGACTGCACATCTGTATGCTCACCACAGAGGGAGAAAAAAACTGTCCATGTGTAAAAGTAGTATCATTTTTTTCTGTGCAGGGAGATTGTTTTCACATTAAAAACAATCTAGGAACAACTGGCAATGACAGCATAAATATGATAAAATATGACATTTTAAAATATGCAGTTTTTACAATGGAGAATTTCTAGCGCATTGACTTTTATTCAGCCACCATAATGGGCAATTTGATATTCCAGAATCTGTGAAGAAATTCAGACATGAATGAAGTATGGCTGTGCTACAACCACAACATTCTTGAATATCATTAGGCTGCAAATTTGAGGGGAAAGGTATACATTTCTTTTAACCTCCTAATGGCATTCTTCATCTCAGTGTTTCTTGGTGTGTAAATCAGAGCAATCAGCACAGGTGTGACAACCAAACAGAGAGAAGAAAGGCCCTTATCCCCTGGAAATTTCTGCAAAGGTCAAGCATAGGTGAAGATGCAGGGAACAAAATGGATGTGCACCACCGTTATATGGGCACCACAAGTGGAAAAGGCCTTTGTCTTCCCTTCAGTGACATGTACTCTGATTTTGACCAAGATGACAGTATATGACACAATCAGTGCAATGAAAACAAGGATGATGAGAAGCCCACAGTGAACATTAGCAGCTCTATAACAAATGTGTCAGTGCAGGCTAGCTGGATAACTTGAGGCACCCAATTCCATATAAGCTCCATTTACATTTAATTCCATATAAGCTCCATTTACTGGAGGACCTTGTGCTCACAACTCAGTTCTCATATCCATGTGGGCCAAAATCACATTTAAAGTACAGGGAGAGGGGGCTTGAAACTTGTCTGAGAGTTACTAACTGGATGGCTGTTGAATTGCTGTAAGTTTTTTTTGGAATTTTGTTTCAAAGTATCTTACTTGGAATGTTTTAGGATGAACATCTCATAGCATTCTTCATTTCTACCACTGACTCTGTTTAGGGAATTTAAGATGCTGTTGCACCTCCCTTCCATGGGGTGTTCTAGTGCAACCGAGCACTTTTCTCTGACTTCTGTTGCAGTTCCTCTCTGTCTGTTATACTGTTTCTCACATAAACAAATGGTGGCCTATGCTAATAGGTGAATGCAATTTGCAAAACAATGCAATAGATGTGATTTGCAAAATAATCAATACTGATTATCAGACATTAGATACAGCACTTCATTTGGGAACACTTATCCAGGAAACTATCAAAGTAATGAAAGGTATCTCTGAAAAGGATGAGTAAGAGTGGACAAAAATTGCTGTATGTATGGGAACTGTCCAATGTCCAGTTTACATAATTGAAAACAAATAAAGTGGGTTAGCAAAGTGTGCAAACAGTTATGTCAACAATCCATCCTTCTCCCCAGGAATTTCACTTGTTCAGGAATTTACAGGTTTGTTTCAAAATGACTGTAAGCTGCTTTGAGACTCCTTAAGACAGAGATAAGCAGGGTATAAATCCTAATCTTCTTCTGTCTGTATCTGCAATCTGGAAGTGATAATACTGGGGCACGATCACATGCAGAATTAGCCGCGCCATAGGTGTGAATGCCAGGCAGATTTTAAGGGCGCGATCAGACGCCAACATATGCTAAGCATCCTGCTCCTGTCGGCAACCCATTTTGCTCCACTGCAGAAGCAAAGTAAAAAGACACCGGGGAAAACCCAGTAGCAAACGAGCCAAGAACAGACTTTCCCCAGTGTGATTGCACCAGACCGCTTCCATGGCATCGGGATG
This sequence comes from Gekko japonicus, assembly GCF_001447785.1. Lineage (NCBI taxonomy): Eukaryota > Metazoa > Chordata > Lepidosauria > Squamata > Gekkonidae > Gekko > Gekko japonicus. The sequence goes on from NW_015167191.1 coordinate 80,708, forward strand.
GTCTGATTGGGCCATCCTGACTCCATGGCGCTGTCCCCCCCCATTTCGGTATGTGCATCATCGCACACTGCATCGCACACTCAGTATACAGAGATGTGAATCATCGATCCCTCTTTGAAGTGCACTGGAAATACCCAACCAACCCCCCCCCCAAGTCACTCGCGGTTGCATCTGATCACACAGTGGCGGGCCGCCCCCGCAGCTCCCAGGGACTGTGGGATCATGCAAATGTGGGTCAAATTCCTCTGGAGCAAATAGCCTCGCTTCCTCCCCCCCCGCCCGCATTATCTCACACGTGTGAACACTGCCCTGTTCTACTTTACTGGGTTCTGGTACTGACCA
>NW_015167192.1:0-4040 GCF_001447785.1 Gekko japonicus
GCTGGGCTCTGCTTTGTTTGTCTGTCTATCAAAGCACCCCTGCCTTATTAGGGAGGGACTTGCTTACCAGGGGACTACTTAGTTCACAGCCTAGAATTCTGTGGATTCTGATGGAAGATAGTAAGCAGGCTGATGGGAGGGGGCTGGGGGGCTGCACAGGGCCAACTTATCAATTTGGCACAGTAGGCACAGTACCTAGGGCCCACAAAACTTTTAGTATATGTTTTAATTTCTTTTAAAATCAGAAGGGAAAAAATGGACTTCAAAGTCAAAGAAAATGTTTTATTTTTTTCTCACATCAGAAAACCCCCGAAATGTTTAGGACCCATGAAAATCTATTAAATTCTGCCTAAAATTGAATTATTTTTGAAGTATTTACAGTTATATAAAAAATTGTTTCAATATTGATATTATTATGGTGGAAAGGGCTCACAAAGGCAAAAGTGCCTAGGGCCCACGAAAATCATACTGAAGCCCTGGGGCTGGGGATACTCTGAGCTGGTGCATCACTGCTCCATTTTAGACTGATAGTAGGTGAGAATGCCTTCTTTCCTTTTTATATCTTTTCAGTGTAATCCTATTAAGAGTTACTCCAGTCTAAACAGATTAGAGTGAGATAACTACACAGGATTACACTGCCACCTTCCAGAATTTCCTAGGTGAGAAAAGAAAGCTTTCTCTGGATGTAAAATAAGCCATGGAATGGGCAACAGCTGCACATTACAATTTTCTTGGTTACATACCTGGACTGGGTCACAGATGTATTATGGGATCTCTGTGTTTCACAGGTACATGAGGACCCAATGGGGCTAGACACTGTGGTATGCAGGGAAAAGGGGCTTAGACATTCCCTCACACCAGTTTCCCAACCTGAAATGGGCCCACGGAGCCTCAATGCGAACTGATAAGGTTACATGTCAGTTTTCCTTTCAGATGCATCTGATCAGTGAGCTCTGATGTACGACAATTTATGCTGGAATAAATTCTGTTAATTACTGCCCCTGGGCCTCCTGTTTTATTTTTCTGCTATAGACTAAAGGTGAAATCTTAACTAGAGTCTTGCTCTTCCCAGTCCATGGCCTTAGACAAGTGTAATTATGGTTAGGACTGCACCAGGGCATGGCTTCCCATTTGCAATTATCTGACGTAATTAGATTTCTCTTAAATCTGGCCTAGCTGTTCATGAAAATGGAAAAAAAAGTCATTCCATAAAGAGATCTGAAGGTCTGGTATAATCTAATAGACAATTTGAAGATGCTGTTTTTACCTGTGTTTGCTCTAAGAAGCCTAAAAAGTACACTAAAAGTTAAGGCAGCTGAGAGAAATCTGATTTCAGAAAACGAACAGGGAGAACAAATGTTTTAGTATTGCTTTATGACTTTGCACAGTATAACAGTCAATTCAGCTCTGCAGGGAAAGTTTAAAAATCTGTATTATTCAATTTTTAAATAATTCAATTAATGATGTGAGATGAGGTCTCAGAACTGAAATAATGGTGCTGAGGACAGTGCTAATGTATTTTGTTATCACATTTTGTAAGAGAAAAAAAATTAGTTTCTGATAGTGCTAAGAACATAGTAATAAAGAACACGAAGGCTGAATCTCTGAGTCCAGGATAACACCTTGTCTCAGGATAATGCAACCTCCGTTTCCCTGTTTGAACAGATCATCTTCTGGTGAATCTAGAGGAAGATCTTAAAATTCATCTCATGAAGCTAGAGGGCTGAAAGTCTTGATGTGAGTATAAATCAAATATTAACATTTAGCCTAGTGATGTTTTTGTTTCTAGTTTTTTATAATAAATAAAATATATCATGTTCTTAAATAGGCTTACTTGTAATCTTTCTCAGTGTGGCGGTAGTATAATTAGAGAAAGTGTAGTATAATAGCTGAGATGTTAAGCATAGATGTGGGGAATACTGATGCAATAGACCTTTATTCAGTGTGAAGCTACAGGGATGACCTTGGACAAGATTCTTTCTCTAGATCTGATCTAGCAAAAGTTTTATGATGAAAGATGGGAGAATGATTTTCACCAATCCCTCCCAGTACAGGCCTCTGTCTCCCCCCACACCCGTCTGCTCTTGGGGTCCTCTGTCCACCTGGCACAGCCTTTGGGGGAACATTTTTGGCTACAGTGCTAGGGGGAAGCAAAGAAGTCATGTAACAATAGAAATCCTTAAAATCAGCAGAAATCCAAGCATCACAGTCTAACATACCTCACTGGATTGTTGAGGGAATAATGGGTGATGCAGTCATATATGCTGATCTGTGCTCCTTGGGAAAATGGTGGACTGTACGAGGAAGGAATAAATGAAAAATAATGTTAGGAATGAGAGTATGCAAACTGGTACTTAACCATGACTTTCTCTCAAATATTTTACATAGGCTGCGGTCACATGGAGCATTAGCCACGCTACAGAGACGGCAGATAGGCGGATTTGCCAGGCGTGATCACACCGCAACATTTCGGAAGTGTAGAGCTCCCGTGGTTAACTCGAGGCTTCCCGCCGAAGATGCGGTGTAAAAAACTAGTACCTCTGAGGTACTAAGCATGGGCTTAGGACTACTTACAACAATGGCACCAATTGCCAATAAAACAATATACAACAGTACAGTACTTAATTAAAAATATTATATCCGTAAGTCATGATGAAGTATCTAAGACACACGCTCTGCCTTCCTTGGTCCCCCCCCCCCGTTAACCTTGTCTGCCCTAGATTTATTAAAAAGAAAAGTAGAGATTTTAAAAAACAATAATAAACAGGTTTATTTTATTGGGAAGGGAAAGTAAATGGTGGATGTGTAAGATCAACTTTATACAAACATAACTTCATGAAAAAATGAGAAGGATATACAGTTTCTTAAACATTGTGTGTGTGCTGTGTGTGTGTGTGTGTAATATATAGATTCAGAATGGAGAGAATGCTACTAACTGCCACACTACTGTTGACTATAAAAGCACAACACCCTTTTAAGTAAAGACCTCACGCTGCCTCATAGCTTTCAAATATACCAGAAAGACTATATAGAGAATCTGAAATCAGTGAGGGACATGCCTGCCCAATTTTTTTTTTCATTTTAGTGGCACAAGATTAAAAATGTTCCCTAGAGTTTCTGCCAGAGGACTCCACCCCCATACAAATTGCAGCCCTGTGCAAATGCTGGTGGAGTTGCAGTTGACTTTGCACAGGTGTGCACACACACACACGTTGCCAACTATCACACCTTGCAATGCCAGTGGGTTCTACTGTGCATTCTGTACAGCTGAGAAGGTGAAAGAAGTGGACGCCACTGCACAAAAGGTGAAAAAGAAAGTTGGAAAAGAAGCAAGTTTCTACAGAGGATCCATTGTTACAACTACAAATGGAAAAGGCTAATATGATTCTTCGCTTCCAGGGCATGCCAGAGACTAAGGGAGAGACTCTTAAGGAACTAATGAGTGAAACATTGGCCCCAGTGACAGATATGAAGACGGAATGTTTGTTAAACGATATGGATGTGGCCTACAGGTCATATTCAGGATATATAAAAAAAAATAATCTGCCTGGGGAAATTGTGGTAAGATTTTCGAAGGGGCATGTGAGGGATGCAATCCTGAAAGCAGTATCTGGAGCACCCCTGAAAGTGGGGGAGAATACCATCAGAATGTTGAAAGGTATTCCATTTGAGATAAAGACAAAGGAGAAAGAAATATAAAGAATTAATTCTTTTTCTACAGACAAATGCAATTGGATATAGATGGTTAACTCCAGAATGCGTAACCTTCAAAATCAAGGACAAAAAAGAAAAGATTGACTCTGTTCAGAAAGCACGGGATTTTTTAAGAGTCCAGTTGGGTGAGCCAGGGGAAGAAGGGAAAAAAGGGATGGACAGTAAGTCGATGGTGAGTTGGACTCGGAATCCTCCGGAGAGGACTCTCTTTCAGAGAAAGGGGCGGCAGCCCCTAAAAGTCCTTATAAACTCCAGAAGAGATTAGGCAAGGAGAAGTAAAGGCTGAAGGACTCTGAATTGTGCCTTTATAAAATGTTGAAATGAGA
>NW_015167192.1:4124-36639 GCF_001447785.1 Gekko japonicus
GTGTAACCTTCAAAATCAAGGACAAAAAAGAAAAGATTGACTCTGTTCAGAAAGCACGGGATTTTTTAAGAGTCCAGTTGGGTGAGCCAGGGGAAGAAGGGAAAAAAAGGGATGGACAGTAAATCCGATGGTGAGCTGGACTCGGAATCCTCTGGAGAGGACTCTCTTTCAGAGAAAGTGGCAGCAGCCCCTAAAAGTCCTTATAAGCTCCGGAAGAGATTAGGCAAGGAGAAGTAAAGGCTGAAGGACTCTGAATTGTGCCTTTATAAAATGTTGAAATGAGATGCTCTGGGGTACTTTAAACTTAAGACTTAGAAAAGTTAATGTTAAATTTGACTCAATTGATAGTAAGATTAACGAGATTAAGACTAAATGTTTGTCTAAAATGGCGAGATGATCTCCTCTCTTGGGTTTTTAGTCAGTAGTGGGTATCTTTCTTTATCCCTTAAATGTAGTTCCCTTCCCTATTTTCTGTTGTAGTTTGTAGTGTTAAAAAAATGCAATAAAAAATCCCCTCCGGGGGCTTAAAGCAAAACAAAACAAAACCTGAACTATGAGGATTTAAATGGAAGGTGCTTGCTGGATGCTACTGCACAGCTGTGATAGGACAATTGTGTAAATTTAAAAGAAAACTTTAGATGGCACCTCCCACACATCACAAGTGATGTTCCACTCTGATTTAGAAAAGTACATTTTTAAAAAAATTGTAGCTGCAGAATAAATACATTAGGGGGGGAAGAATGGTGCATAAGGTGGGGAAGAATGGTGCATAAGGTGGGCACAGAATCCAAAGTCAAGATTAAAGGCTTACTGCTCTGAAAATCTGCAGTAAGATGTGTGTGCGAAATGGGCCCAAGACTCAGTTAAATGACTCTTTTTCCTCTGCTCATTTCCCCCCTCCCTTCTCCCTCCAAGGGTTCCTAGGGCCCTCATTAGTTGTTGCTGGCTTTCTCTATCAGACCTCCAGGCTATCAAGGGGATTGGTAGATATAAAAATGGTTCATTCCATACATGTTGATCTGTTTACAAGCAGAAAAATAACAGCAAAAATATAATAATAATTGGCTACACTAACTGGCCAATCAATACAGATAACTGGGATGCCCATCAAACCAAGCAGTCATGTTATAAATCCAGATGACATCTCATGACATGTTTATTGTGCAAACACCAACCTCATTTCTGGAAGTTCTGCAATGTTGTGGTTAACATCTGATGATGTGTGCTCTGAGCACACATACAGTGAATTGATCAGTCTTTGCTCGTTACAGTCTGAACTATCTTGTGGGTCAAGGCAATCTATATTCCACCGTGCTAAAAGAGTTGTGGTATTTGGCCCAACTGCATCAGAGAAGTAAAAGGCCGGTCTGAACAACTTGGATTACTAAGTCAAAAACAGAAAAGTGCAAGAGTCCAGTAGTACCTTAAAGACTAACAAAATTTGTGGCAGGGTATAAGCTTTCACTGTTCACTTCTTCAGATCTTCAGATCAGAGCTCTTGCACTTTTCTACTGCTACAGACAGGGTTACACAGCTACCCTTCTTGATCTAAGACAACAATACTTCTATTGTAGAAAGTTAACATTACACAGGACTCCAGGAATCCCATAGTCGGCAGTACTCAAAACACAACAAAGCTTATTTTAAAGTGGTGATGACTCTGCATATTATTTTTAAGAAGAAGAGATGAGATTGGATTTATACCCCGCCCTTCACTACCCAAAGGAGTCTCAGAGCGGCTTACAAACTCCTTTCCCTTCCCCTCCTCACAACAGACACCCTGTGAGGTAGGTGGGGCTGAGAGAGCTCTTGACAGAAACGGCTCTTTTTCAAGAACAGCTGTTATCAGAACTTCAGCTTGCCCAAGGTCACCCAGCCAGGTGCAAATGGAGGAGTGGGGAATCAAACCTGGTTCTCCCAGTTTAGCGTCCGTGCACTTAACCACTACACCAAACTGACCCATTAAGTTCTAATTATGACAATCCTTGCCACAACCCAGTGGCTCAAATTGGCCACATGCACTGACCCATCCGTTCCCTGCTGAATGAGTGAAGAAAATAATTAGCACTGCAACACAGCTTTCTTAGTAGAGTTGAATTTCATTACCAGTTTTAATGAAAGCAAGAAACAAAACAAAGTTCTGAAGACGCAGCTATAATGAATGAACTTCTAAATATTAAAACTATACTACACTCTTATTAATGTGCATACATTTTCATCTTATCCATGCTTATTTGAAAAAAAAAACCCTCTAGACATACTCCGAAGGAAGAATCCATTGCATTAATAGAATTTTAACAGAAGGGTAACTTCACATAGTTTTTGAACATGGTATGGCTAGTTGGACATGCAGCCCAGCATTCATTCCACATTTCATTTCAGTATTGCTTCTTGGTCTCACAGTACAAATCTTCATATGTTTTCTGCATATAGGTGCTTCTTCCTCTCAGATTGTACTTATTCATGAATTTATTCTATGATAAATTGGATTCAGCTGCCAAGACCTAATGAATTCCATCTTCCTCATGACAAAGACTTGAGAGGGGGAAGACCTGAACTGCTATGTGTGGATTCCTCAGAAATGTATATTGTGGGGAAAGTCCGATATCTTTAGGGAGGAGCCAATTACAGGCCATCCCAGCTTTAAGTTAGCCCTCCCTCTTTCTTTGTGAACCTTTCCTCACTGAGACTTTTGATCATAGTTTTTCTTGTTCTAAAGGGAAACTCATATTCTTTAAATATGAGTCCAGTCTGGTGTAGTGGTTAAGTGCGTGGACTCTCATCTGGGAGAACCGGGTTTGATTCCCCACTCCTCCACTTGCACCTGGCTGGATGACCTTGGGCAAGCCGTAGCTCTGATAAGAGCTGTTCTTGGAAAAGAGCAGTTTCTGTCAAGAGCTCTCTCAGCCCCATCCACCTCACAGGGTGTCTGTTGTGGGGAGGGTAAGGGAAAGGAGTTTGTAAGCCGCTCTGAGACACCTTTGGGTAGTGAAGGGCGAGATATAAATCCAATCTCTTCTTCTTCTATATTCTTTAAATGAAAAGTTCTATGACATAAATTAAATACCTTTTAAAATAAGGTTTTAGGCGGGGTGGTACAAGCCTTGGCTCTACCATGGCTACAGACCTCATCTTCCTCATCATTCCACAGTTTCCTATAGACTTGCTTTTGCTGTCATTATATCAAATTTAGGTGTCAAAGGAAGCTGCTATTATTGAATCAGCAATTTCCTATAAAACAGCCATCCAAAGTTATCCAGCACTCCCCTTTAGATAAAAGAGTAAAATGAATATACCTACCAAAGCAACATCATCACACAACTAAACGGGATTGTCCTGAAGGAGATATGAATAATAACTAGATCAGATGTAATCTTCCAGTGTGAAATTCACTATTCAGTTAGATTTTAATGAAAGTTAAGTGGTTCACAGGCCTTGCAGCATGCCTATGAATTTCACAGTTAGTTTATTTCTCTTATGAAAGAAAATGTGTTCCTTGTTCCTTCAGTTTGCATTCCATAATGGGAGAAATGCTGAGAAGCTTCCCATCTTCATCCACCTGGACTGTAATAAATGTTCCTATACTTGTCTTATCTGAGGGGATGAGGACTTTAAAATCCCAATAGTACAGAAATGATCAGCCCAGTTCACAGGAAATGGATACCAGTCTTGCGAAGGCATAAATAGAAGGTGAGAGGAACATCAGGCTGGAGGGAGGAACATGGAATGCACAAAGGAGGCAGCTGGTGTGGTGTAACCATAATGATAAAATAATGAATGCTTGACTTCGAGGGCCTGAGATCGAAATGCACAGATTTATAATGTAGTTTGCAGGGATTATTTGGTAGCCATATCTGCAGGACTTTTCTGAGCCAGGGCTCACTAGGTTTTAGCCTCAGAACTTGATCACAGTACTTGCATTCAGTCTTGGAATGAATAGCGAAATAAAACATGTATATTTTAAAAACATATATGATAATGCATATGTCTCCTAAAAAGCTGTTCCTGGTGATCGGGGATACTCTTGGGATAGCAGGAGGAAATCCACAGAAATTACAGATCCCTCCCCCCCACCACCCAAGGTGTGGTGCCTTTTTCTTGGACTGTGGTTACTTTGGATCCAATCCTATAAAATGAAATTCAGAAAGGAAGGCACCTCTAGAGGAGAACTGAATGGAAGGTCTTCTGATAAAGAAATAACAGATGTGAAACATAAAAAGGACACAGAGTTTTAAAAGAAGCCATTCACATGTTGTGCCTCTTGCCTAGCAGCTGTCACAAAAATGCAAGCAATAGAAGGAATTTCTATGGGATATGCTTTCAGCAAACATATGCACAGTGAAAATGAAGATGTACTGCTAGAAACAAAGAAAAACAGTTACATGAAATAAATAAGGCCATTTTGAAACAGAATTGTCCCAGCATATATGCCCCCAAGGAACTCATTTCTTGCAAATTACAGCTGGACAGGTATTTAACAAATGCTTGTAATACTTACTGCTTTTTGCTTTGGAGAAAAAAACACACAAATACACAGAATTATTACATTATAGACTGGAAGATATTCCATATACAGGATTCTTATGAATATCAATCCTCTTTATTGCCTACAGGACACTTAGCTTCATATTTGTCTGAAGAATTTGGTCAATATCAAAAAAGTGAGTTCTTAAACATTTCTTTGAATAGAACACATGAGATTTCTTGGACAGCTGCTTATACATTCTTCTTCCTCAGGCCTGAACTAGACATTACATCAAACTCAGGGCTGCCACAAGGACTTGCAGTTATACTACAGCTGTGGGAACTCAGTCTTGACATGCTACAGGGGCCTAATTTTAGTGGGGATGCTGGCAAGGGGAGGAATCCAAGTTAGAGATTCCTTGTGTCTATGAGTACCTGTGAAAGGGAGAACATGTAGTAACATTGGCATTGAGTTTCCATGGAGAGCATGCAGATGCAAGTCCCTATGGTGGCCTCAGCTAGATATTGTACCTAGTTTGACTCTTTTTTCATTTTCAGAATTGTTCTGAGAAAGCATGCACACAACCACACATATCTACCTATCATGTTCAAATGTATGTGCACATGACTGTTTGCCACACAGCTGACTTAAGGTTTAATTGATCTTATTAGACAAGCGGCACAATACCCCATGATATATATAATCAATTATACATTGCAAATATTAGCAAAAATAGTGGCTTACCAAATAATAATTTTAACCAGTGCACTGAAAATTATCAAAATATCTTGTTCTGTAGACATGATCTTGTTTTTATTTATACCTAGGTGGCTAGACTATTAAAACCAAATATGGAAAACATCTAAGGCTTCTTGTGGATAATTAAGAATATGAGACTTAAAATCTGAACCAGTTTATGGAGATATTGATCCAGACATTTCTTTGCCACATTCTTCTACCAGATCCTCCACACCCAGCATCCTTTTTATTACTTAATCTCTGGCCTCAGCACTTGGGGTTAGACATGATCACTCTCCTCCATTTTAATGTGTGGGGCAGAGTTGACAATCTGCACATAGTAATATGAAAAATGACCAGGTGAACTGTTTTCTTTCCTTTTTTAATTTTATTTTTATACTTTTTACATAATACAATAAATATAACCAGGAAAAACAGGGAGGTGTAGATTACAACAAGATAAGACTTAGAACCATTGGAAGAGTACATTTTATAAGTGTAACATGACAATCCCGGCTATTAACTTTATTTACTATGTTAACTCTATGTTTATTCATTACTCTGTGGTTACTTTGGTGGACCAAATCAGCCTTAGCACTTCTGTAATAAATACAAAAAATAATCTTTATGTTTGAACTTGACAAAAAAGGCTTCTTATATGTCTCTCCTTCCCCCCCAAAATGGCTGCATTTCAAGGATGCAAATGTCACATTTCTGAATAGATCAGATGGAATAGATTGAAATTCATCAGCCATGTATATGGCACCTTTCTCCTATTGACTTCAGGCACTATGTAAATATATCTGTCCTTTCAAACAGGACTTTTCATTCTGAGTAGTTATGTTTGCTTAGTCCTAAATTGTCTAGGGAGGCATTGTGGCAATTACATCATTGTATGGTGTAATCAGTAAAGCACTCTAATTATACAGAAGACCTGTCAAACTGATGCTGGTCTGTATTGGCAGAATGCTTGTGTCATATATAGACCAACCATTTTGAATCTAGAAGTAATTTACATTAGATAATTTCTAAGAGAGAGCTTGCCTTTGTAGATTGTATTGGTATTCTTCAAACATTTTGAACATCAACTCCCTTCTAAATTTACTTCCCCCCCCCACCCTAGCATCCAAAGCATTCGTTCCACAGGTGAATGTACAGAATCCTGCAGAACTGCAGGTTGGGAAGGTCAATAGTTCAGCAGTTCGAGACCCGGGTGCCGCATGATGGAGTGAGCTCCCATCTCTACTTCCAGCTCCTGCCAACCTAGCAGTTCGAAAGCCCCCCGCCTTTCCTGGCCTGCCTGCTCAGGGCATCCGCGGCCTTGCTTATTATGATGTCCAAGCATCTGGAGAGACAGTGTGGGGATTACACTGTGATGGGAGCAGCAACAAAAAGGGAGGGGGAACCAAAGGCAACACCGATGCAGGCAGGGAGAGAGCTGTGACTACACGACAGGCAGCCATACAAGGCAGGAGAGGGGTGGGTGGAGCCTCCCAAAAGACTGGGGAGTGGGCGAGCAAGCTCGTCCATCTCAATGTCAAACACACTCTCGACAGCCACGAGAATGGTTCAGCTCAAAGTGAGCAGGCAGGCAAGCTTCTCCTCCCCTGAACCTGGAAGCTGGTGATTGTCGTCAGTCAGCGCCTGAGAGGTGGGAGTGCATGCACGAGGGGAGAGATGCAGAGAGTCGCCTCAGCCAAACCCGCCCATGCCCTGCCTCCTCGCCCACTCTCCTTCACCAGCACCTCAACCACTGCTGCCTCCTGAGGAGAAGGAGGAAGAGACAAGAACACGAGCAGCCTCGGGGCCCCTCTGCTGCTGCCTCCTGAGGCACCCCCCTCAGACTGAGCTCTGGGCCCGCTGGGGGGGATTCTGAGCTGGAGCCGTCCTCGTCGTTGCTGAGCGTTGGCCTGGCTGGGCTGGTGTCACAGTTCACGTAGAGCTTCGTGCTCATTTTCCCCATGTACATGCCGGGCTACCTGGGGCTGAGCTTCAGCTGGGTCCTTGTTGCCTTGCTGTGTCTCTTCTGGGTGCAGAGGCACCGGGGCGGAAAGAACTCCTGCCTCAACTTTGCCCTTGCCTTTCTGCAGGACAAGGAGCGGGCCATGCAGTTGGCCATCTCCACTGGTGACCTGCCCACGTGGGTGAGCAAGCAAGCGAGCAGCTGTCTGGCTAACATCAGCCTGACTCTATCTGTCCTGCTACTCCTACTCCACCTCCCCAAGACACGCATTCTCCTTTCGCAAATTACATGCAGGTAGAGCTTGTGTGCAAGTAGAACTCTTGGATCTGGTGCTGCTTTCTCCGTCCATTGGGACTCACACTTAATTTCCGACAGTAGAGGAGCTTGGGGGGGGGGGACATGCCTTTAGAGGCTGAACTGAAGCATCTTCTCTAGATAGATCACAGTAAACATGAACAACTTGTACGCATTCTCCCTTCGCAAATTACATGCAGGTAGAGCTTGCGTGCAAGTAGAACTCTTGGATCTGGCGCTGCTTTCTCCATCCATTGGGACTCACATCAGCAGAAGTCTTGGTGTACTAGTGACCAGTTTGTTAAGTGCATACCAGTGGATTGGCATCCATGTAGACAGATCCCGAAGCCTGCTTGAGGCTCCCAGCTTTTCTTCAGAGGTTTTCAGGGCTGCCCCCTGGCATTCAAAAGGCATGCTAGGATTCAGCTCTTAGGTCAAAGAAATCTACCAGGAAATTGCCCCCTCCTTGAACTGAAATGCCTTTCCCCCTTTTTTCCGGGTACTTGCCTGGCTGCTATGATCTTGTTGCAGACCATTTCTGCCCTGTCTAAGGGAGGACTGGTTTGGGCATATAATCCTAAATTTACTCTAAGAGTGAGTTTGTTCCATTTATATCAGTGTTTCACCCACTTTATACCAGAAAAGAGAGCCCTGTGTTGTCTGTAACCTGGGGAGGGGACTCAGTTCTTTGATTGCATGCTGATTGTCAACACTGACTGGAGAATCTGGCCAGTTGGAGCCTGTATTATTTAAATTTCAGTTTAGAAATTTGCTACCCAGTCTTTCTCCTGTGAATGTTTCTGTGAATGACAGTCCTTTATCTAACTTCCCCAAAGCCCAACTGACCCTTCTTTTGTAGTACTTATCTTGAGATAATGTTCTGAGAACTGTTTCCCTGGGTCTCCCTATTTGCTGAGGTGTTGTTAGTGTGTGTGTGTCCCCCCCCATAGCAATCCAAAAGAGTCCAGTGGCACCTTTAATACCAAGGTTTATTCAGGTACAAGCTCTCCCTCCTCTGTGAGGGCAGATCTGCGTGTTCCCCCCTCACCATAGCTAGCAATCCAAAGGAATCCAGTGGCACCTTTAAGATCAAGGTTTATTCAGGTACAAGCTCTTCCTCCATTTTGACAACAAGCAAGGTAAACAGAATAAGAAGCAAAAGGTGGGTGTGGCTGGATGACCACACTTCCGGTAACATGGGGGTGTGGCCTAATATGCTAATGTGCTACACTGTCAGGGGTGTGGCCTATTATGCTAATGAGTTTCTACTGTTGGGTGTGGCCTATTATGCTAATGAGTTCCTGCTGGGCTTTTTCTACAAAAAGAGCCCTGCTGCATAAGGCTATAGGTCTGACAACATTTTAGATATATATATTAAGGTGAAAGGGCATATTTTGAAATAAATGATTTAAGAAACAAAGATAAGCGTTCTCATCTACTGAATGCAGAGTCAGAAATTCTTTTAGTACAAATAATATTTTGCTCTTTCTTGGCACCTTCCTAGTTTTTGTTTGTGTATGTTTCCCAGAATCATTTGAAAGGACGTAGCATGAATTAAACAATTTCCATTTTGCACATGTATAACTGAAAGTATACCAGGAACCCACATATTCAAAAATTGTGTGCTCTGGTTATTATATGATCTGTTATTCAGTATTCACCATCAGGAACTTGCTTGACATTTTTCTCACTGCCAAAAATAATTCAGATGGTTTTCGTAATAGATATCCCTGAAATAATCTTCCAGAATTATTGTCAGTAACTATAGAGATAAAAGTTAACCATTTCTTGATCCTTGCTGTCTTTGTTTATCTTTGAAATTTAAGATTTGTAAAGGAAGAATCAGATATTGTTTCTTTTTTTTAAAAAAAAAAAAGAGGGAGGTGGTTTTGCAGGTTAACACAGCAGGTCATGCTTCAATGCCTGTTTTGAAGACAATTGTCTATGTATCTGTGTTCATCCTTCATAGAGGTGATGCTAGTTTGTACATGCATAATGCATTTGAAGGTCTCCACTGCCATTCCTTTTATCAAAGAGCATTTGGCTGCGTATATGACAGCTGCCATCCATGCTTGTAATTCATCTGATCAGAGAATCCTTGGAGGAAAAGACTTCTTCTTTCTCTTCCTCTGAACAGTCAACACATTTACCATAAGCAACAGCATTCTTGTCAGATGGGCATGAATATGCAGGGAGGAGGGAGAGTAATCATCCTTAATTTCCCAGCTCTGCATTAGTTCCATATTTGATACAATCAGTGTTTTATTGTGTAGATTGAAATTCAGTTGCTAGATGTTATCATGTGACTCTTTTATTGAACTGAGCTGAAGATGCTGTACATAAATAAAAGCAGGGAAATCTCTTGGGCATTGGAAAAGATACTAAAAACTGGCAATCTGCACTTGCTTTATGAACAAAAAGAAGAGGAGATTGGATTTATACCCCACTCTTCACTCAGAGTCTCAGAGCAGCTTACAAACTCCTTTCCCTTCCCCTCCCCACAACAGACATCCTGTGAGTTGGGGGTAAGAGAGCTCTGAGAGAACTGCTCTTTCAAGAACAGCTCTGACAGAACTATGGCTTGCCCAAGGTCATCCAGCAGCTGCAAGTGGAATCAAACCCAGTTCTCCCAGATTAGAGTCCGTGCACTTAACCACTACACCAAACTGGCTCACAAGTGTTTGTGACTAGCAAACTTACTACAATAGGGTAAGGAATTGCATAGCACAGATACCCAAGCTGGAAGCCTGGGTAGAAGTAATAACACAAATCCTAGATCATGTGATAGAGGTGAAAACAGGACCATAAACCAGAAATTCTTGTGTGGGAATAATATTTGGAATAGGGATGGGCACAAATTGCATTTTTGTGGGTCAGTTTGTGGTTTGTGGCTGAACCATGAATCAAAACACAAATGGATTCACCAGTTCATGAACCAAACCAGTTCATAGTGGTTCCTGAGCTATTTAAAATGTAAAACCATGCTTTCTGCTCCCTGCAGCTTTTCACAGAGGAGCATAAAGCAGGGCTTTCCAAGCATCTGAGTGGTGAGGACCAGAGATGGCTCTGAGCCATTTAAACCCTGCTTTCTGTTCCCCATGTAAAGCTACAGGGAGTAGAAAGCAGTGGTTTAAATGGCTTCCGAGCCATTTAAACCAATCAGCTGAGTGGCAGGTAGCTATTTTTCGTGAAGAGGGGACATCCAAAAGGTGTACCAAAATTCCCTGACTGTCAAATACTAGATTCCACTATAACTATGCTGGTGCAAAACCTGCAATGCGTATCTAGAGGATTAGCATGCCTATCACCTCACATTAGTGCTTGTGATCACTCTTTTGAATTTTAGTCCCTAGCTCTTCTTTGAAAAAAGGGCACTGTATTTTAACTTAAGAATTGTGATGAGGGGGTGACACTGAACTTTGTGATAATGAGAGATGGGAATTCATTACAAGAGTTGGCAAGGGTTATGATGCCAGCTGCTAAAATACCACCAAATGGTCTTCTTCTACACACATAGACTTCTGTGTCACATATGGTGGAACAGTTGCTAAAATCTCAGTGCCCATTAGTTGTGGAACAGCTCAGTATCTTGGGATGTAATCCCCATCCTATTGAAGCCAATTACAACATTCTGGTTGATTTTAATGGATTGTGATCACACCAACAGTCAATTGGCTGTTTTGCCTCAATGAAGGCTTCCACCTCTGAAAGCATCTATTGCTTTCTTAGTCTGTAGGTTAATATCACACATAGTGCTAGAATAAGCCACATGGTGATCTTATACTGAATATATATAGTATTCTCAGGCTTCATTTACTTCCACCCACTTTGCCAAGCTCTCTCTTCTATGTGCCACATACACAGGTACACTTAAGCAGAGTTGGGGGGGGTTGCTATCAAGTTACGACCAACTTATGGTGACCCTGTAGGGTTTTAATGGCAAGAGTCATTCAGAGGTGGTTTGCCATTGCCTGTCTCTGCATAGTAACCCTGGACTTCCTTGATGGTCTCCCATCTAAGTACTAACCAAGGCCAACTGTGCTTAGCCTCTGAGATCTGATGAGATCAAGCTAGCCAGGGTGACTTACGCAGATGGGTGGATGTAATTCATTTTTCATGGCAACTAGCAGTTCACTTTTATGACACATTAATGTGTTTCAGCATACAAGTTGGGAATCACAGTTATCCCATATGTCCATCACATATGTTGTTGGTAGAGAATGCTATCAGAGCCTTTGGAAGAATTTAAATTATTTTCCACTGCTGTATTCTGAGTCAGATTCTCATGTTCCTTCTTCTTTGCTGACAGAGATGCATATATGGAGGGGTGGAACTAAACCTGGAATTAGAACCCTTCTGTAAACCTGTTGAGAAGCATATATGACAGAAATGGAAAGTGTGTGACAATGATTACATGCACAAGTTTTCTTTCAAATGGATGGCATATGCAAAGGGTTTGCAGCATATTTTTATGCTCATTGGAAAGGCAGAATGTTGAGTGTTTTCTTCACCTATTACAGAGCGTCTGCTGTCAACAGAAACACTACTATATCCCCTGAAGCACTTCCATAAATCATTTCCTGACTTAAGGCCCATGGACTTTCTATGGCAGCCAGTAGGAATAAAACCCATTTTTCAAGAAAAGCTGCTGGAGAGATAAGAGTACTCGTGTGGCTAATCAGCTTCAATTTGTAGAGTGCTTCTAGACAAAAAGATGAGATCTATGAATCGCACCCTTCCTTCTTTGATATCAACTTGAGTTTGGCAATGAAAAGCCAGCTGATGTAGGCTTTTTAAAAAAGTAAATAAAAATCCTAATTGGAAAGGCTAGGTTGTGTAAAGATAGATGCTGATTCATTTGTATCTGTGCAGCCTTGCTCTTTGTTGTCATATGCCTGCAGTTATACCTGCTGAGCACAATTTGTCACTACAAACATAACTTAGTAAGGCCACCCGAAAATAAATTACTCGTTACAGCCTGTCATAGAAGAATGATGCCAGGAAAAAAGGTATGGAACCTTGCAAGAGAATGAAGCAGGTTAGATCAATCCTGTGGTGGAATCATTGATTGGAAGGGGTAGAAGATATAGCAGTTCTCACTCTTTGTGTTCAATTATGTAGGGATTTGGATTGACTTAACAGAGAAATCATATACATTTGCTATAACCCATTGTTGAATTAAATGCACAGCCCACTGAAGTTTATATCTTCAATGCTGTGAATTAGTTTCCTATTTATTTTATTTATTGATTTTTATCCCACCCATTCCAGCCTAGGCTGGATCAGGGCGGCTTCCAACAAGACAAAACTTCATGATACATAAAACACATTCATCACAATTGATACCAATTTAGATGAGTCATACAATAATATAAAAAATGTTAAAATCAACAATTTTAAAGTGCTAGAAATTCCAATATTCAGTATTCAGTAGCTCAGTTGGTCTGCTTCAATTCTGGGGAAGACGGGGATGGAGGGGGGTGGGCCGAGCAATAGTCTCAGGGACCTACTGCTCAGGGCTTTCACCATAACTATCAGTTGTTGTTGGTGGTGATGGTAGCAATGGCGGCAGCTCCATCTTGAGAGACAGACAAATCTCCCTGGAGAGGAAATACCATAACTGAGAAAGCCCCTTTTCAGGTTCTAGCACATCTAGCCTCAGATGGGAGGGAACCCAAACCACCACTGAAGATGACTGCAGAGACTGGGTAGTTTCATGTGGGAGTAGGCAGTCCTTAAGGCAGGGCTTTTTTTGTAGAAAAAGATTAGGCCACACCCCTTGAAGGGAAGGCTTGGCTTGCCTGGGTGCCCTGCGCTTGCAGGGAGCCTGGGCAAGCCGGCCTTTGAACAGGCCGGGGAAGGCACAGGGAGGCACTTAAATGCCTCCCCAATCCTTCCAGGCCCCCCCTGGCCCACCAGCCTCGGAGTCACTGGGGGTGTGTGTCGCTCTCCAGGCCTTCCCTCTGTAGCCACGCACACAGAGGTTTTGGCTGTAGTGAGTGTGGTCAACTCTGAAGCCAGCTGGAACTCCATTCCTGTGCGTTCCTGCCCAAAAAATAGCCCTGCCTTAAGGCATGTTGGTCTCAAGCTATATAGGGGTTTAAATGTTAATACCAGCAGCTTGAATTTGGTCCAGAGGTAGGAATCTGCATTTGAATCTATTGGACCATTTGGACCAACAAAGTTTTATTCAAGGTATGAGCTTTCGTGTGCATGCATACTTCCTCAGATACAATGAAACTTTGTTGCTCTTAAAGGTGCCACTGGACTCAAACTTTGTTCCTCTGCTTCAGATCAATGTGACTGCCCAGTTGGTAAATCCAGTCACAGATCTACTATGGTGTGTGTACTTTGGGGTTCATTCTGAAATGCCTTATCTGGGTGTTGTAAAGACAGCCTTAACTGCCGGTAGGTAGTTAATTTCTAAACTACAAGCTGTCAGCTTCAAGCATTCATGAAAGCCATAATTTGAGCACCCTTGCTTAAGGATTGGTTGTGGTTATTTAGCAAAAGCACTATGAAACTGGACACATATATTAATGAATATCTCACAATACCCAGTGACCTGTATGTTCCCAGAAGTACTCCAATATATAGTAATTCATATCTTCTGAGGATGAGTCCTGACACTAAAACAGGTTTGAGTCAATCAACGACTCAAATAAATATTTTACGTTTAGAGAGAAAGCAGGGATATAGAAGCATCAGAAAATATCAGCAAGGAGGTGGAGGGCAGTGCATCATCATGCTAAAGGTTAGAGAGCACCCAGAAGGCAAACTGCAGCATGTCCTCTCAAACTCATTCGAGAATGTAATTGCAGTTTAATTGTTTCTGTACAAGCAATTTAACTTTTAGATAGGTTATTATTTTATGGCTTACAAAGCAGCTAAACAATGAGAAAAGCCCACTGATTTACAGTTCTCTGCTGACCTCAGAAGTTAAACACAATGTTTTTTCCCCCTCTACAGGTAGCTAATTTTTCATTTGTTCTCCCTTCCCACACTATTGTTGCTACTTGGTTATCAAGTAGAAGCAAAGATTCTCTTTGCCAGAGAGAATAAACATTGTCTTCTCTGTACAGGAGAGAAACTGAATTGGCAGCTGCCCATGGAGATGTATGTTTCTCCGAGATAAGTACTTACATTTTGATAGTCCTAAATTCTTCTGTGAAGAAAATTTGCCTCATAGGCCTTCAAATGTAAATTTGCTAGTCAGGTTGGGTGATTTGAGGAAAAAGTTCTCTCCTTTTGTTCAAATAAAGGTGTTCTGTTTCGATAAAGGGTTGAGAGGATAAGGTGGAGCAATGAATGAAACAGAGATTCGTTTCTCCACCAATTAAGGGAGTGAGCCTTGTGTCCACTTCATGCCAACAAAAAAAATTGAACTCGATACAGCTCCCAAGAGAGATCAATTGCAAAGTCTGTTTTCACAAATGACCACAGAAACAGCCTTTTGCATTTCTAATGTCTGAAATTCAAATGTACGCTAGTTAGGATGTATATTAAATTTAAAATAGAGTTTGTTTTCATTTTTGTCATGCATTAAGAGAATTAAAATTATACACCAGGCTAAAAAGAATTCTAAGCAATGACTGAAAAATCTTTTCCCTCCACCAGCAAGCAAGGCTGTGTCACAACTCTGGTCCCCATGGTGCTATTGTGGCCATTTGGATGTGCCACTTAAGGAAAATGTTGGATTCGTGCTCACCGCACTCCCTACCATTCCAAAGGCGAGAGAACACAGGCAACTCAGGCTGTCATAATGGTGCTGCCTTAGGTTAGCTCCTGACATTGGTACTATGTCAAAAGACCAGCAACAACCGTGATGGCAGGGAAGGATGCATTCCTACAATGCCACTCATGATAGACAAAAACTGATAAATCACCAGGTCCCGATGTCATACATCCGAGAGTTCTGAAAGAACTCAAATGTGAACTCGTGGATCTCCTGTCAAAAATATGTAATCTTTCATTACAATCTGCCTCCATTCCTGAGGACTGGAAGATAGCAATTTCTTTTGTAGGCAGCCAGCCGGTAGTCCCAGTCTCCCAGGCCCATATGCTGCAGGGACTCCTTGGTCATTCGGACCATGCGTTCAGCCTGGCCATTGGTTGCAGGGTGGAAGGGAGCGGAGCAGATGTGCCTAATCCTGTACTAGCGCACAAACTCCTGGAACTCCGTTGAAGTGAATGCTGTCCCGTTGTCGGTCACTAGGGATGCTGTGTGTGCTGAAAATCCACCACATCGTGCAGATGGTAGATCTCAATGAGGTAGACAGTACCGGCACCACTTCCAGCCAGTTGGTATATGTGTCTACCAAGATGAAGAAAATTTGTCCCTGGAAGGGGCTCGCAAAATCCAAGTGTAGCCTGGCCCAAGGCTTGTGGTAGGACTCCCATGGCTGCACCGGGTCCCGAGGTGGCTTTGGCCTTGACTCCTGGCACATCTGGCATCGCTTCACCCTGTGCTTGATGTCCCCGTCCATTCCCGGCCACCATACTTAGCTCCTGGCCAGTGCTTTCATGCGCACAATCCCAGGGTGCATTTCATGTAGCACCGTGAGCACCCACTGGTGAAGTGGGGCGGGCATTACCACTTGGCTTCCCCACAGCAGGCAGCCCTTATGGGATGAGAGCTCATCGCATCATGATGAGAAGGCTGCAAACTCCGGGCCCACCAGGCTGGTGGACCACCCCCTCCCCACCCAGTCCAGGACCCGGGAGAGGATGCGGTCATGAGTGGTGTGGCAAGACACGTCAGCTTCCTGTACAGGGTGGTCGGTGAGGTCTTCCAGAAGAGTGATGTGGTGAGCTGGGGCCAGGGCCGGGTCACAGGAAGGCAGCGGAAGGTGGCTGAGGGTGTCTGTGTGGCCCATCGTTTTACCAGGGTGGTGAACTAGCATATACTGGTACCCAGCCAGGAAACTGGACCAGCGGAGCACCCTGGGGGAGAGCATCTGTGGGGTCTGGTGGTCTGGGGTGAGCATACCCAGAAGAGGATTGTGGTCTGTGACCATGGTGAAGTGCTGGCTGTAGAGGTAATCATGGAACTTTTTCACCCCAGGCATGATTGCCAGGCCTTCCTTGTTGATTTGAGCGTAATTTTGCTCGGCCAGAGAGAGAGTTCGTGAATAATAGGCAATGGGAACCTCTCGGCCATTGGCAAGCTGGTGCCCCAGGACTGCCCCGACCCCGTACAGTGAAGCATCACAAGCCAGGACCACAGAAAGGGACTCATTGAAATAGGTGAGGACCACATTGGAGTTCCTTTACCACTCAGAAGGTGTTGTGATGTTTAGGACCCCAGACCCACGGAGCGTTTTTGTCCAAAAGGTGGTGCAGGGGCTCCATGACAGCGGCCTTGTGGGGAAAGAATGAATGATAAAAATTTTAAAGTCCAAGAAAGGCCTGGAGTTCTGCTTTTGAGGAGGGGATAGGTGCTTGCACGATGGGGCATATCATGTTCACCGTGGGGTGGATGCCTTGTGCATCAACTGTGAAACCCAGGAACTCCACTCTTGGCACCCCCAGTAGGCATTTCTCATGCTTTACCTTGAGGCCAGCATTGTTGAAGCGTTGCAGGACAACCCTCAGTCATGCCACGAAGGTCTCAGCATCGGAGGCCGTGATTAAAACATCAAAGAATGGCAGGACCCCAGGGATACCTTTGAGCAAACAGTTCATTAGGTTTTTTAAGATCCCCGGGACTACACTTACCCTGAATTGCAGCTGCCGGACATGGAACACCACCCTGTGGGTAACTATTGTTTGAGCCTCGGCGGTGGCATTGTCCACTGGTAGCTGCTGATAGGCCTGTGCCAAATCTAATTTTCCAAAGACCTTTGCATCGGCCAAGGATGCGAGGACATGGCTGACAACCGGGACCGAATATGCGTGATCCTGGAATGCTTTATTAATCGTGCATTTATAGTCCACGCATATCCTGACGTCCCTGTTGGGCTTTACCGGGGTGACAATTGGTGTTTCCCATCATTCATGTGGCACTGGTTCCAGGACCCCCTGTTCTACCATATGATCGAGTTCCATTTCTATTTTTGGCCACAGGGTGAAGGGGGCCCATCTGGCCTTCATTCAGATGGGCTGTACTGCGGGGTCAAGGTCGAGGGAGACTGGAGGTCCCGCGAAGCGACCAAGCATCCCATTGAATATGGCCGGGAACTCATTGCATACAACGTTAAAGTCCTGTGGCCGCACGTGGCTCACCCCGATCACCCCGAACCCCAGGGGCCCAAACCATGACATTCCCAGCAGGCTGGTGAGTCGGCCATCCACTACCAGCAAGTCTAGCAGTCCGTTAAAGTCCTTGTACTGGACTCTGAATTTGCCCCACCCCTTGAATGCCACTGGGTTTTTCTAGAAGTCCCTTAAGGTGAGGCCGGCCAGTTTATCTAGTAGGGGGTCCCCCTTTGGGGCAGAGTTTCCTAAGAGTCTCTGCCGAGATGATGGAGAAGGAAGAGCCCGTGTCAAACTCCATTTCATATGGGGACCCCTTAATCAGTACCCAGACATTTATTTTGTTAGGGGCATCCCGAGGCAAATTCATTACATGGTGCTGGTGGCTTGAGATCGTAGTGTGGAGTTCTGCTGCATCCTGGTGGTGCATTGTCGCCCATCGTTGGGACCCTCAGGAGCGGCATACTCGTGCCAGGTTTTCCACAGGTTCTGCAGATCATGTCTCAAAAATGGCACGAGCGGCGTTCATGCGCGTCCTCACAGCTGGCACACAGCATTTGGGCACTGGGCTTCGCAGCCTGCAAAGTGGCTGACAGTGGCCGGCAGTCATCCCGGCAGGCTGGACTGCATCCCTGGAGAATCTCCTCCCTGTCTGAGATGTCTGATGCCAGGGAGTCGGAGGTCTGGTGTGCAGAGTGTGTCTGGCGATCCTGTTGGGCTTTATCAAAAGCTGTGGCCACTCAGAGTGCCTTGTCCAATGTGATGTCATCGAGACCTACAAGCTTCCTGTAGAGCTTCTGTTCCCGGACGCCCCAGACGAACTGGTTCAAAAGGGCATCCCCAATGGCGAGAAATTCACAATTAATCGCCAGTCTGCGGATGTTGGCCATGAAATCCATGGCCGGTTATCCTGACCTTTGATTTTGCACAAAAAAGGCCATGCGCATCGCCATTTTGGATGGTTTCGGCGCAAAGTGGTTGGTCAAGGCCTTTACCAGTTCATCATAGGTGGCTGCTTCCAGAGTCCTGGGCGTGATTAGGCTCTGGACCAGGCGGATCATGCTGACCCCGCACGTGCTTAGCAGCCATGTTTTCTTCTTGCCGGCGGCGTCCATCCCCTGGATCTGGAAGAAGTATTATAGTTGTTTGACCCAGGCTTCCCACAGCTCGGGGTGGGATGGATCGAAGATGGAGATTTGTCCCAGAGCAGCAGCCATGATGACCATAGGAGCGATGTGGGGCATGGTGAGTTGGTCTCGAGGCGCAGTGCGATGTTCAGATGCATGGTCAGGTGTGCTCATCGGGATCCCATCCTCATCACCAGTGAAAAGTACTGGGTCCAGATGTGTAGATAGTGAATCAGCTCATAACTTTATTATTGGCAAGAGAAAACAAGATACCCAAGCCGGCCCAGAGGCCTGCTTAAATGTCCATTCCATGCCACACCCCACACACCCACACAAACCAGTGATTGGTTTCTTACATGGTGTCCATTCCCATAGGTTCATGCTAGGATCCGAATTGACCGATTGGCCTGTTTTTGGATCATCTCTGCTATTTTTTTTTTGATATTTTATTTTTATGTAACTTTTGATGTATGTTACATATTGTCTTTTAACTCATACATTACATGACAGTTTATAATCCTTCTCCCTCCCTCCTCCCCCCTCTGCCATTCCAGTATGTTAGTCCTTTGTTCCCAGCCACGGACACAGAGTCTGAATCTTGCACTGAATGTCTTTTCTTCCTACTGATGGTATCCACTCTAGGTAGGTCTTCCATTTCGTCCTGATTTCTTTGATCTTGTCTTCCCATATGGTCTTCCGGTTCAGCTTCTCAATTATATCCAACTGTATAAAATCAAACAAATAATTACACCAGATTTCTACTGTCCACTTACTCTTGTCCTTCCAGCCTAGAGCAATCACAGCTTTGCTTGCTAGCAATTTTCCCTCTAAGCTGAGGAGTCTTGTGAGCGAAAATTCTACTTTGTGAGCTACTGGCATTAAAGTTGTGAGCGAACGATTTGGCTGCTGCATAAATTAGTTTGCTCTGGAGCCATTCTTCCTGAGCAAAGACAAAAATGTGTGAGCCGGAGGCTAAAAAACTGTGAGCTAGCTCACACTAACTCAGCTTAGAGGGAACCCTGCTTGCTAGTATCATGGTTTTAACTATAGCTTGGTTCTCCTTGCTTACTGCTGGGTTCCGTATTGTGCCCATTAGCATTACATTGAAGTTTATAGTCAGTGAAACTTTGCAGATTCTCCTTATAATTTGTAATATTTTTGTCCAAAAAGCACTAACCTCTGGGCATTCCCACCTCATATAGGAAAACCATCCCTTGGATTGTTAACAATGCCAGCTTCTGGAGCTCATTCCTGGGAACATATTTGCTAATTGCGCTGGTGTTTTATACCATTTTGTAAAAAACTTATGCTCCATTTCATTAAATTTAACCACTTTAATTTCCTCTATTCCCTCCATTATTTTGCTTGCCATATTTTCTGATATCTGTCCTTCTTTGGTCCAAGTTTTTTTGTAGGTAAGATATTGTCTTATCTTTATTTGATATCATTTTCCTATAGATTTTCCCTGCTAGTCCTTGTTTAGATTTTTGCATCGCTTTATATATATCTTCTATTGGTTCCTCGATCCAAATTTCCTCCTTTTCATTAATTTTTTAAACCATACTATAAAGACCTGTTATTTTTGGATCCTCTTTGCTATTGTTCCGAGAGAGCGAAGCTCGACTAGTTTGCATGGCCGCATGTGAACCCGACCATGTGCGCGGCCGTAGTTAGTACACAACACATCTGAAGTTCCTTGAGAATTCAAACTGATTTACAGATTACTTAGCTCAGTTCCTCTGGAGAAAAAGGCAGCTTCAGAAGGCAAACTCTATGGTATACTATAGATTCTAGGATAAGTCCTTCCTCAATTTCCCCTTTTACAGGCACCACCCCCAAATCTCCAGAAATTTTTCAGACAACCATAACCTCAACATAGCTTTTCTGTATCCAGAGTACCAAATGGTAATTATTTTAAGTTTAATAATTTTTTTTGTTTTGTTTTGGGTATTTTAAATGTCTGTGCGCGCGTGCGTGCACATGTAAGTATGGGTGCACCTGGAAGCCATGGTGACCTCTGGTGACTGACCCCTACTGGGAGCCTGGACGATATTCAGAGAGGTGGCTGAATAAAGCCTGCCCCCACCTCCCGCCTCTGGTATTTCAAGGTGGTCTCCCATCCAAGTACTTGCCAGAGTCGACCCTGCTTAGCTTCCGACACCTGAGGCGATCAGGCTTGCCTGGGCTATCCAGGTCTGGGCAAGTTTAATAATTTTTAATGGGACTCAATGATAGATAGATGTTGTTTCACTTGATATAATTCTACTGTTGCGAATATCAACCAATCAAATGTCCAACTCATTGACATATTAATCAAATCTGCCTATTCTTGGTACTAGCTGAAGAGAACATATGACTCTAGATATGTTTATTTTTCCACTCATCCATGAAGCACACTGGAACCACTCATGGTCTCAGCCTAACCTACCTCATGGGGTTGTTCTGAGAAGAACTGAACTTCTTGGTGGAAGAGGAGATTATAAATCAAATTATATTTTTGTGCTGCTCTGTTGTTTTTGTAGTGTATTTAAGATGTAAGTTATAAATACAGTAAAATGTTGCTTACTGGTGATAAAAACCATGTGTGTGTTTGTGTGTTAAGTGCTATCAAGTCTCTTCTGACATGGCGATCCTATGAATTAATGGCCTCTGAAACGTCCTACCTTTAACAGCCTTGCTCAGGTCTTGGAAATGATGGCAGTGACTTCCTTTGTTGAGTCAATATAACTCAACTGGGTCTTCCTTTTTTCCTGCTGCCTTCAGCTTTTCCTGTTAGGTGTAATCCTGCTTCTAGCAGTTTCTGCTTTAACCTTCATCGGTAGTCTTTTCAAGTATTCACTATTTTCTGCCAGTAATGTGAAGTCACCTGCTTATCTCAAGTTATTGATGACAAAAAAAACTACACTGTCATTTAAATAATTTTTTCCTTAAGAGATTTCTTTGAGAGATTTATATCCTACTCTTTTTTAATTTTACAAAGCATCCAAAGTGGTTTGCAGTCATATAATTTATAAACACAGTAAAATATTCCTAATTAAAAAGTATAGTTGATTGAGCCATTGATCTAGGTTCTGGCAGAAAATTAGAGCATGTATTTATTCAGAAGAGAAGGTAAAATTTTGCAGCATATTTGTCTCAAACGTGGAGAGAACGGTACTGGTCTTCCCTGTATAATTTGTGGTTGCTGTGTGGAGGCAGTATAGAAGTTATGAAGGTAAATGCATAGGAGATGGAAGGCAAGTCATGCAAAATTTTGTGGTGAGAGCTGTACATATACAGGCATGGATGTTGTCAGTCTTGGGAAGGAGTTCAAATTAATGTACTCCCTCCCATCAAGATAAGGGAGGGATTGGCCTTTGGTTGCAGTACATACTGAAAGTTAAAGCAAGATCATGCAGAAAAAATGGGTAGTTGGGAAAAGAAAATAAGTTAGACGAGCAATTGAAGGTCCCAAAGTCAAATGCTATGGATGCAGACCAACATAGATCTAAAGGAGGCAGAACTGAAACAGAGAAAAAGTGATTTAGAAAAAGACAACCTGCTGGTCTGGACAGAGTAGGCAGGTGAGTAGGAAAGGCTGATGCAAGAAGGGTCCAAAGAGAAAGAGGGTGCAGCTGGTAGCACCAGATTAGCCTGTTGCTCATAAAAGATCTTGCTCAAGCAATTCAAATGTGAAAAAACCTTTTGCAACACCCTATTTTTTTCTTGCTTTATTTATATAAAATACACACACAACAAATGACAGAATGTAAAAGCAGGAAGGGTAAGGTTACATTGTATTCTCATAAATTGTTTGTAATATTTTATTTTCTTTCCTCCTTCCCTGTCCCTCCTCCTTGCTTTCTCATATACTACACATTGTCGAGTGCTGTGCTCCCTCAGCTGTATGCTTTATTCATCTGCTTTGCAATAGCCTCTCCTCCATCACTTTCAGCAGCAAGAGTGTGTGTGGCAGACATATAATAGGAAAAGCTAGTTGGACTTGAATAGTTTATCAACAGTTCAAAATATATTTCAGTAGCTGTGTGAAATAGCTGGATATGCACTGCATGTTATCTTAATGCAGTGCATGTTATCTTAATCTTAATATACATGTACAGCAGAGATAAGATGAACCTCTAAGAGCTACTGATGGAGGGAAATGGATGACCCCTGAGCAAATGACAACTGCAGCAACTACCACTAATAAAGTCTAAATAAGGCATCCCCCCAAAGGCAAAAATCAGGACACAATAGGGACAGTGATTTTACAGGGCCAAAGACCTGGAAATAGGCAAAGTGAGACTTTAGAGTGCATGATTGTGGCAATACAAATGTTTCTGGTTCTTCGTCAAGGCTTAACATATGTGTTGTATATGTGCCTTCATGCACTTCTTTATGCTAATAGATCTGTTGGTTTCCATCACTAGGCAGTTGAATACTAGAGTGTGATAAAGAGGTGATGACGTACACACTTATTATAAGTTCAGTAGCTTGGTATCAATTTTCACTTTATTTTCCATGGCAGTGCTCTTACTGTTTAAAAGAACTGTAAATCTCACTTGAGAAAGGATTATGCAGTAATTCAGTACATATTTTTGGACTTGACTACCTTACTATTCATGCAATTTCATTTCAAGCTATAGAATGGGGTAGTCCTTCAGGGTACTGTGACCTGCCAAGGCTTTATTTCACAAAGGTAATTCCTCTTTTCTACCCGAATAGTTGCACCCAATGTTCCCTCTAAGCTGTGAAGTCTTGTGAGCAAAAATTCTACTTTGTGAGCTACCGGCATTAAAGTTGTGAGCGAGCCATTTGGCTGCTGCATAAATTAGTTTGCTCTGGAGCCCTCCTTCCTGAGCTGAGACAATAGTGTGTGAGCTGGAGGCTAAAAAACTGTGAGCTAGCTCACAGTAACTCAGCTTAGAGGGAATAGTGGTTGCACCCGAGGTAAGTCATTGCATACAGTAATATGGAGTTGAAAAGGCTGGGGGGAAATCCCACCCAGCGTTAGGGCAATGCCATCAATACTGGTATCTCACTATCAGCACTAATTTTTTTCCAGAAAGCACATATTGTTAGCTGGCCCCCATGTGTGTCTGCGTGTGCCTCTCATCCTCATTCTTTGATCATCCTAAATTATCAGTTCCCTGTCATGCCTGCTCAAAAAAGAGAGACGAATAACTTACATTCTGAAGCTATTACTTCCCATGGAGTTAATTTCTGTTACATCAAAATTCCATCAGAACTGGATAATGACACAACTCTCATATCTGCCCTTGTAAAATTACTTGAAATAATTGCAGTTGGGATGAAATCAATCAAAAATATATGTTCCTCCATTCGTATAAACCATGAAGAATCACCCCTGATGGCTACTGTTATTCAGCAGTAGCTTGGTTTTCAAGGTTCTATATTTTATTATGCTTTATCATTTATCCTGGCAAAATCTGAATTTCTAATAATCTTGGTATTTTGATGAAAATAAGTCCTCTGGAGGCTTCACTTTTTTTAAAAAAAGCATTAATTTGGTACTAGATTATAATATAATAATATCTCCATCAAGGATGGTAGCAACTGACTAGAATAAGGTCATGTCTCACCTTCAGATGTGTTTGTGTAAAACCAAGTCTGTGTGTTTGCTAGAATTTTCAATAAAGTTGAGATTTTTAAAAATTTAAAGTAAACAGTATATGTCCCATACTTGTACACTGGATGCCAAACTATGATATGGGAAATTCATGATCAGGACAATTTCTTTACTTTAAAGTAGCTATGGAAGGGATTGGATTGAAAACTGGGGGCACTGCAGGATGATGGGTTTAACCCTTTTCCTCATGCGACTTTCTAATCTCTTCAACTGTAGTTTGCCATTCTGAGGGAAATACAGCTGCCTGTATTTTTTCTATACAGTATATGAAAGGAACAACTTAGATCAGGAAAATGGTATGAGGAATGGGGGTCAATCCTTCCTTCTCCTGCACTAATGCCATAATCCAGTTCTCTCGTACCACAGTCATTGAACTAACCCTTGGAGCATCATCCTTGGAGCTTACATATCTTTTGTTCATAAACACTTTCTATGAGTTCTGTTGGGCTGAAAGAGGTAGGGGATCAGGGGATCAGAAGGAAAAGGAGGAGGTGATGACAGAACAGCTTGGTGGTATAGCACCTCATCCTGAGGCGATTGCTTTCAAAAATATCTATGTGTGCCGTTATTCTTCCTTGTCTGAGAACCCAAAAATATAAATAGCCTACCATGCTTGCTAATAGTGGTCATAGAAGCAAACAGCAATCTGCTCCTAATTGCCTTGTTCCCTGAACCACTGAAGACTCACTGGACAGAACCTGAACTTTTCCATCATAATCATCAGGCCATAGAATTTTTAACCCCAAAGCTTCCAACTGTCTGGGCTGCAACAGTCCCTTGGCTGGGTCAGGGACAATGGCCAATGCAGGAGGGAGCCTGATGCACAATAATGGCATTAAATGCAGACGGAAGGCTCTGATAGTAGATAAGGCCAGTGACAGGAGAGCTGGTGGCAGGAATGGCCCTGGGTGCCATAGGCAGTACTGCCCCTCTGATGCTCTGGGAAGCATCCACTTACCCTTCCCTGCCTTCCTTGGTCCCCTGCATGGGGATGAGGCAGCAAGGGAAGAGGAGAATAAAGCCACTGCCTATCTGAGGAGGCAAGATGAGACAGCAAGCTGCAGGGAAGGAGGAAGCCCACCCCCTATGGTGGGAGAGAAACAGCAGACTCCCCATGGTTACCAATGTGGCCAGGGGCACCTCCCAGGGCTGCTGCTTACCATAGAAGAGCCTGATGCTGGAAGTGGATTGGCTGGGGTGGAAGGGGTGACAAGACTTGGTGGTGCCCCTTCACCACTGGCACTTCACCACTTGGTGGTGTCCCTTCATCCGCCTGTGGAACAGCCTGGAAATGAGCTCCCAGATGTGAGTTCCTGCTGCGTCTCCACCTCCAGCCAGAAAACTCAAGACATTCTCTATCGCCTTCTTTTTTGTTTGCTTTGCTTTTTTGTAATAAAGTACACTCCAGCAGCCCTGGGCAAGGAAACTCCTCTGTAAGTGCTCACTCTTCACCTCACTGTCTCCTACACACACAGACACACACATACAGAAACACACAGACGCACACACACTCTTGAACCAGTGAACAACACTCTCTGACCCATAATCAAAGCTCTTTCAACTGGTCAAATTCAGACCTAGCCAGATAAGCTTCATCACACAACCACCAACTCCTCTATCTCTGTCAATCAGCAGCCAGAAGCAAAAGCCTGCTCAGGGGAGGGGTAACTAGAATATAGCTTGGACAACTGCACCTCTTTATTGGCTACTACTCTTGAATTCCAGTGGCTCAGGGCAAACTGCTCCCTGGCTTTAATGCCAGGAATTCTGCATATGAATTATACTAATCTAAAAGAAAAGGCCACATTAGTCTGTGGTTCCTTCGTTATTTTTCCTGCAAGGTTGTGCTGTTCTGGGTTCCTTAATTCTCCATTTGACAAGTCCCAACGTTTAGCTGTGAGAGCAAGTTGGCTCTGATTCTAGCCTGCAGAAGCATCTGCTGTGATCTTTCAAGGCCCCCACAACTTCTCCCCTATTGTTCCACCTGTATCTGTGACAGGCTATTTAACCATTGCACAATTATGTAAAACTGGTTAATGGCTTAGTCTTGGTTCTTTGTTTACTTTTTCAGCATGTGCAGAAATGCATTTTTCTTTGGAGGTCAGTACTGAACATTTAGAGGCAGCAGGGCTGTGGGGGGGGGGGGTGAGAAGTAAAATCAATTTGTCTCCAGGTGCACCCAACCAGGCTTTAGAAGTGCAAATGGAAGGCCTGGCTCGATACAATAAAATAGTCAATTCACACAAACACACACACACCCCTCCAGCTACAAAGGTGACATCTAGCAGGGAACAGAGTTTTTGAGGCTGAAAATCCTAGAGAAATCTTTTCCTGGAGTCTTCAGGAAGTGTTTCTTTAACCTGACTTGCCCTGGGCAAAAAGAGAGGAGGAAGAGCTCTTTTGCTGATCCCATTGAGGCTGATGGAGCTCTCACTTGGAGTCTGCTGAAGGGGCCCATTGCCATGTGGATGACTGCAGGCCTGAGCAGAGGCTCTAAGGTAATGGCAACTCTTTAGAACCACCACAATTTTTATGCCTGAGGAGCCTGCCTTAGATTAACATCTCCTACGGCATGTAGACAGGGAGGCACAGAGGAACTGTGTATATACACTTCCTGTTTGGATCTCTTGCTCAATCAGTTGTTGTACTGGTATCTCCTGGTATGTCCCCCCAGAGAGCATTGCACTCAGGAGAACATCTGCTGGAAGTGCTTGGCCCAAAGAGACTCCAGCTGTTCTCAACCAGAGCCAGGGCTTTCTCAGCCCTGACTTGGTGGAACGCTCTGCCAAATGACATCAGGGCCCTGTGGGACTTGTTACATTCCCACAGGGCCTGTAAGGCAGAGATGTTTCATCAAGCATATGACTGAGGACAGTAATGGTTCGGCCAATTAATTGCCTCTCATTCTCCCCTCCTTAAGGGGCTGCGGTAACTCAAGTGGTTAAGACGCTGAACTGCAGGCTGTGGAAGGTCGGTAGTTCAGCAGTTCGAGACCCGGGTTGTTGCATGACGGAGTGAGCTCCTGTCTCTAGTTCCAGCTCCTGCCAACCTAGCAGTTTGAAAGCAAGAACTTGCAAGTAGATAAATAGGTACCACTTCGGTGGGAAGGTAACAGCATTCCGTGCGCCTTGGTGTTTAGTCATGCCGTCCACATGACCACGGAAATGTCTTTGGACAGTGCTGGCTCTTCAGCTTTGAAACGGAGATGAGCACCGCAACCCTAGAGTTGGATTCGACTGGCTTTGGAGAAAGGGAACCTTTATCTTTTTACTCCTCTCCTTGCCAAATTTGTACCACAACACCATATAGGTTTTATGCTTTTTGTATACCCTCTGTTGTTTTTAGATTGCTGTATTTTATTTATATACTTAGATGAATTGACTGTTTTTATGTTTCTTGATGTAAAATGTTGTACACCACTCACAGCCCACTTTGCAGGGAGAGTGGTATAAAAGTCTAATAAAATAATAATAAATAAATGATACTTAGAGTATGTATAGGGGAATTTTCTTTTTAATAAATGTTTTATAACTTTTAATGGTAGCTGTGGCTTTCTGTACCATAAAGACCTCCATTGTTTTGTTTGCTTAAATACTCAAAGAAGTACATTCATTCCACAATTCCTCTTGTGTTTTCAGTTCCTTTTTATGTCTCCCCCCCTTTGCCAGTGACCTTATCATTCTAAATTGTAAGGCTGCAGGCAGTTCTTTTGTTGTTGTTATGATAACAGATACTCACTTAAAAAAATGGGTTCCATGTTGCTATGAGCCAGAGAAGAATTTCGTACTCAGGTAATAAATCTCTCAGTTGTTCTCAGATTTTGTGTATATTAATAAGCCAAAGTACAAAAGGATAAATATTGAAGTAATTAGTTTAATTTGAAAAGACATAGGCTATGGTCACACAACATGCTTCTCCCAATTTATTCCTGCAATAGATTTGATCAGGAATATTTTTTTCGCATTGGGATGTTCACACATCTCTCCCCCAATTGCTTGCATCGCGCAATGCACCGTCCAGATAGCTGCGCTGCCCAAGCGGCGGTGGTGGAGAGCAGGGCACTCTCACCCTAGGCTTGCAGATGAAAGCAAGTCTTGAGGGACCTCCCCCCTGCCTCTGCTCCCCACCCCCGGCTGCTTTTGGTGCTGTGATCCCAGCTGGGTCTGGGGAAGCACATGGAGTCTCGGGGCAACCAGCGGCCACCTGGACGTGGTGCCTTTGAGGAGGGGGGGAGAGTCAGATTGGGACCTCCAGGCGAGGCTCCTCTCCCTGCTGCCAAGTCCTCTGGCATGGCTTCTCATCTCTCTGGCTGCTGGGATGACACATCGCTTCCCGGGCTGCCCTCCCTCCCTCGCCTGGGTCCAGCGGAGGAACTTGGGCTGCCACCATTATTTACACATGGTCTTGCACAGCCTGGCCAGTGGCAGGTTAATCACCAGCCTCAGAGAGAGTGAAAAAGGGACTCTCCTCCCTACCCACACCCCCTTAAAAGGGCAGTAGCAGGTTCCCCCCCCCGAACAGCAAACAAAACTACCTGGCCACATACAACTAAGCGCTTGAAGGTTTATACACATTGCTCTTGCGCACAATGGTGGCAGCTTGGCAAAAAAAAACTTGTGCAAAGGATGAGAGGGGAAAGAGTTGGCTTCTCTGCCCCCTTCCTGGCACCAGAGGGAGTGGAAAGCAGGTTTTGGTGAAAGTACACAAGATCGGGGAGGGGGGACAGAAGTGGACCGGCAGAGAAGGAAGCTGGCTGGCAACAGGAGGCTCGCTGGAAACCCAAAAAACCCAGGGACCGATGGGGGGGCAGGAGAGAGAGAGGAGAGGAAGAAGTTGTGCGCTTCAGTGCAGGATTGCTCATGCGCTCAAAGGAGGAAGCTGGGGAAAACCCCTCACTGTGGCGAAGGACGGTCAGACGACCTAATCACAATCAGTGCGTGAGAGATGGCTGTCCAGATAGGCAAAATCGCAGATTTAAAGTGCAAGTACACGGAAAGTACTTGATTTTCCTGAAGCAGGAAGATGCGGGAGAGAACCGGGAGGATTGCGTGAATGAGCCCGCTACAGCACAGGAGGTAGATTGGCCTGTCTGATCAGCAAATTTAAATGCGAGAGGGAACAGCAGTGAAACCCGATCAAAACAATCGTGTGACCGCACCCTAATTTCAAATGTAAGTTTCTCTCCTCAGTTTGCTATGAATTGACCTAAGTAGAGGATATTTATTTAACTGATCTCATAAACCACCTCTTATGGTTCCCAGACTCAATTTTATCATCCTCATTACAGCTATCCTTGTGTTCCTAAAAATGCTTGAAGTAAATATTGACTCTTATATTATTATGTGCAAATGAACTCTGACAGTATTTCATCTACTAGAATATTGAGGTCCTAAAGGGGTCAATCCAAAAAATTCATCTCTCCATCTGCCACCAGTGCCGAAACCCATAGGAAATGAGGGCAATAATTAAAATGTCAAATTGAAATCAATGTGAATTGAAAAAACATCAGCTTTATTTTCTTAATATAATTATCCACATTAATTTTGATGAAGTAATAATTTGCTTGATCCTACATATGAAATTTTATAACTCATGCATTTCAGAAATGAAATTACAGCAATTTATATTGACCATCTTAAGTGATGTATCTATAATGTTATATAATTACTGTTTTATAGTGCAGTAAAATGATCATCATGAATTTAAGTTAGTCAGCCTCTGACAGCCCTGGATAGATCATGTCCCATTGCTCTTCCAAGCAATATTTCTTAGAGCCCATTCAGCTGATTTGTTTCCAAGGGCCCCAAAGTCTTTTTATGGGCAAAATGCTACACGGAAATAGGAACACTGAAGTTCTCCTTACCCTCCACGTGTCACCCAAAGACATGAAAATATGCACAGCAGAACCGACAAATGCTTGAGATGCACACTTGAACATAATTATACAACAGCATTTGCTACACTCCAATGTGGCTTTATTAAGATAAAACTGGATGAACTTCTTGCTAATATTGAACTCATAGAAAACTGAATCTGAAAAGAACCCCATACCCAGAGCAGCTTTTAGAAGATTTCAAAAACTTTGTACTTGTTTGGGACACATTAAGGCACCAGATAACTCATTACTGAATAAAGGCACCAGCAGTACTTAAAAATAAAATGCAGATGAGTAGTGGTCGTCCAGCTGCTTTCCTGGGAATCCTGACTATGAAATCGCAGAAGAGGAATAACCCCAAAGGACTGAATCAGCATTGGAATCTCTGGTTGATCCCATGGGGAAAAAAATGTACATACTTTTGTATGCCAATCTAAAGGGTTAGAGACTATTGTTTAGGCAAATATTCTTTACAGGGTTTAGCAGACCACACACATTTTGGATCTGGCTATGACAGTTTCAGATTCAAGCCCCTAGTCAGCTCGGAAGCTCATTGGATGCCATGGCCAAGTCACTGGCTCTCAGCCAAACCTAACATAATGTTCACAAATATGTATGAACTATGAGCGGTAAACCATTTTCTACTCTGAAAATATCTATAAAGATTATAAATAATGGCATTCTTTCCAAGTGGTAAAGTGTGAAGCATGAAAGCAGCTGCTCTATCAGCCGAATAAGATTATTTAGAGCATCGTCTTCAAACTGGATGTTATTGTTTGTTTAATCAGGTGGGTATCCATGTTGGTCTGAAGCAGCAGAACAAAGTTTGAGTCCAGTGACACCTTTAAGACCAACAAAGTTAGCTCCTGCCAAGGCTCAATGGTACAACATCTGTTTTGTGTTCAGAAAGTACCCAATTCAATCCCTAAAAGGAGGAGGTGATGTGAAAAACCTCTGCCAGAGAGTCTTGAGAGCCACTGCAAGTTGGGGTAGACAATGCCCACCTTGCTAGACCAATGATTTAATTCAGTTTAAGGCAGTGGTAGAGGGTAGTGGGTCATGGCAGTGGTAGTGGTAGTGGGTACTAGAGAAAGTTATACATTTTAGACAAGGACCCTGGTTCAGATCTCACCTGAAATTCCTGAAATGTGCATTTGCTCCTTCAGGGCACTGCAAGGCCTGTCTCAGTGTTGGCAAAAACATAACTCTGTTGGCTATTTGTTTGACATTAAAGAGTGTGGTGGCCCAGCAAAAAGGGGCAGCTGGGTCACCCAAGAGGCCTGCCATATAGTTGCCTTCAGATGAGGAGCACAAGCTGCCGTAACTGAATTGGTGGCAAGATTATTAGCCTTGGAGAGAGCTGCCTGTCAGCATCATATTTCTAGTCTTGCTAGCCAAGGCTATGGTAGTGGCTTTAGGGAAAATTCAATAGCCTTTAGAATCAGACAGGCACAGGAGGCCAGTTGTATGGTGTACCAGTATGGTGTGATTCAGGCACCCATTTACACCTTGGCCAATATTGTGATATAATTATATTTTTGCATTATTGAATTATTACTACACATTTCATATATTGGTTATCTCTAGTCAGTGGTTTTGGTGCTTTGTTCCTACCCATTTACACCTGCGTGATTATACTACTGGTGCAGCAATGTGGTATTCAGTGTTCTGAAGTGTCTTTGGGCCACTTCATCACTCTTTCTCTCTCTTTCTGTCCCCACCCCACCATTCTTTCTTTCTGCCCCCATCACTTTCCCAGCCTCCTGCCTGCTTCCTCCCCCACTCCGCAGAGCAGCAGCAGCAGCAGTGGTGGCAGTGCTCCAAGCCACCCACCTGCTTCCTCTCCCCCCACAGCAGCAGTGGCAGCAGTGGCAGCAGTCTGGGAATCACAACGGATATCCCAGCTACAGAGATCAATTCACCTTAGGGCTGCCAGCTCCAGGTTGGGAAATTCCTGGAGATTTGGGGGTGGAGCCTTGGGACAGTGAGACTTGGGGTGGCAAGCAGCCTCAGCAGGGTATGATGCCATTGACTCAACCCTCCAAAACAGCCATTTTATCCAGGGGAACTGTTCTCTGTCGTCTGGACAACAGTTGTAATTCTGGGTGATCTCCAGTCCTCACCTGGAGGCTGGCAATAGTGGTTCTTGTGGAGGAAATGGCTGGAGGGGGGAGTCTCCCCCTGTCTCCCCCCCCCCCCCCCCTCCCTTCCCAACTCCCCCCCCCCCCCC
>NW_015167192.1:36719-66654 GCF_001447785.1 Gekko japonicus
TGGCAGCGCCAGCTGCCGGGCCTCGCCGGTCTCCCCCCGGTCTCTTCACCCCCCCGGCTCTGGCAGTGAGGCCTGAGCGGCTTGCAGCCACCGGGCCTCGCTGATCTCCCCCCGGTCTCCTCCCCCACCCCCGGTGGCGATCTTGTTCTTTCCCTTCCCTCCAGCTCTGGCGGTCTCCTTCTCTGCCGCTGCTGCTGATCTCCTCCTCCCTCCCCCTGCTCCTGCGGCGAGGCCTGAGTGGCTTCCAACTGCCAGCGTGCCGCAGTTCCCAGAGTGTTTCCTGCACTTCCGCAGGGAAGGCTCTTTTACTTTTGGGGGGATTTAAATATCGCCCCTTCCCCCCCAAACTTTTTAGATTTTTGTGCCCACCTGGGGACTGCCCCAAGTGTGCAGAGAAATCTCCCTGCCCCCCAGGTGTCCCTGATGTGTGGATTTAGATATCCGCACGCAGGGGGCGCCTTCGCTATTAGTATATAGATATGGAGCAGAGGTCTATCAGTGGCTATTAGACACAAGGTATAGATAGGAACTCTCAGTGTGGGGCAAGTGATGCTCTGTATTCTTGGTGCTTGGGGGGCAGTGGGAGGGCTTCTAGTGTCCTGACCCACTGCTGGACCGCATGGTGGCACCTTGTATTTTTGGCCACTATGTGACAGAGTGTTGGACTGGATGGGCCATTGGCCTGATCCAACATTGGCTTCTCTTATGTTCTTATCACGTTGCTTTTCTGGACTGTCAGGGATCTCCAATGTTGCCCACTTTAGATACTCAGGGTGTTCCTTTGAACATAGGACTGTGGCATGCATTGTCTTTTTTCAGCACGGAGTGGGTTGCCTTTGACACATATCTAAACTGGATCAGTTGGACAAGGGGTATCACATTGGTTTGAGGTCTGCTGGGGATACCCAGTGTTGGCCAGTCCAGGTACTCAGGGTGTTCCTCGGAACACAGGACTGTACCCCAGGTGGCCTTTTCCAGCACAAAGGCAGGTAGTGTTTGACACACATTTAAAATGGATCAGTTGGGCACATGGTATCACATGGTTTTAGGAACTGCCAGGGAATCCTGAGCTTTGCCCAGTGCAGACACTCAG
Source organism: Gekko japonicus (assembly GCF_001447785.1). Classification (NCBI taxonomy): domain Eukaryota; kingdom Metazoa; phylum Chordata; class Lepidosauria; order Squamata; family Gekkonidae; genus Gekko; species Gekko japonicus. The sequence goes on from NW_015167192.1 coordinate 37,813, forward strand.
GGTATTCATGAGAACTCACGGCTGCATCCCAGGTTGCCTATTTCAGTTTAAGGACAGGTAACCTTTAACACAGTACCAGTTTTGGACCATTAAACAGTAGATTCTGGAGGAAAAGGGGTTGCCAGCACAGAGTTTGGGACTCACTTGTTTTGCTCTCAGACTTTTGCTGGATAAAGTAATGTTGAGATCCATAAGTCCAAGGCAAACCAAATGGGCAAGCGGCATTATGTGGTCCTAGAGACCCCAGGGGATCTCTAGCTTTTAACTCAGTTTCAGTTTGGGGTGGATACATTCAGAATTGGCCGAACCGCCTTGGCTGCAAGGCTGGGGTGGCTGCAGGGAGCAATCCAGCAAATTACCAGGTAGCAACTGAGCGGTTTTAAATCCTTTATTCAAAGGTTGATACCTTCTGTTTCTTGCAGGTGCTGGCATATCAAGGAGCCTAATCAGGGTGCTAGTGATGGGCCATTCCATCGTCTTCTGGACTAGCAAGAGAGCAGCTGCCTTTGAAGTGGGGACCCAGTTTGGCCTTTATCCCTGGGCCTGTATACAATGGCGGAGCCTGTGTGGAATGTTATGGAGCCAGCTACTGTCCTCTCTCCCCCAGGCTCTGAGAGAGGGCATTTATCTCAATGTCCTCATCCTGCATCTGGATGAGAATGAACTGGTGCAGATGAAATGAATGAATTTAACCTGGAGGATACACAGGGATTTTAAAAGGGTGAAAGATGCCTGCCCTGGGCTGATTTTAGGGTTGCCAGATTTTTTGCAGAGATGAGTTGGACAAAAAGGATGCAGAGGCCAGGGCCTCAGTCTCCACTGGGTTCTCCTGAACCAGTACAGTGTATAAAAAAGGAGTGCTTGTCAGCTTTGGAGAGAAGATGGAATGGTTGCCTAATGGCACAGCAGCAATCAGTATTGGTTCCCGGAGCAGACTCTTTACAGGAGCAGGATTGAGATTCTTAGGCTTGCCAAGCTCCCGCTGAGGGCGGGGGAACACCTGCTTTACATACCCCTTCCCCGCTTTTTAAAAATTGGCCCCCGGGGGAAAAATGGTGGCCGGAAAGTGATGCTCTAGGATTTAAGTCCTCCAAGTCTCTATGGTTCTGAAAACCATAGAGACAACAGTTAGAGCATCAGTTTCCAGTTCCCTCTAGTGTGCGCCAGTGCGAGGTCTCGTAGTGGGTGTGGATGTCATCTGGTGCTTTAGTTTTTGTCCTCGTGGCATGGCCGGTGGTCTCTCAGCCTCACCGCCTGGCCTCACTGCAGTGGTTCCTGAAGCCCCACCAGCCTAGTGTAACGGTAAGTATCGGGACCGTAAGTTTTTGGGTTCCTGGGGGCAGGGGGCGGGCCCGCCCCTTGCCTTGCCTCTACTCAGTTGCGCTGCGCAGCCAGCTATTTCTGCGTGCCCCCTCCATTGCTTCCCTGAACCTCTCTGCTATTGCAGACCAGGTGCCCAGGAAAGTGGCAGGGGCAGGGGGGGGCATGTTTAAATCCCTTTCTTTCCTTCCCCGAGATCAGGGAAGGAAAGAAAGGCATTGTAAAAACATGCTGCTTCCTTTTCTAAACTTTTCTCTTTCTAAACTCTGTGGCTGTGGGCAGCTAGAGAAGTGCAGGAAGGGAAGCAGGCACGTTTGCCTGTTTCCTCGGTCTTTTTGTCTCTCTGTCATTCTCAGTCCATATTCTTTTGGAGCAGAGGTCTGTCAGTGGCTATTAGCCACAAGGTATAGATAGGAACCCTCAGTCTGGGGCAAGTGATGCTCTGTATTCTTGGTGCTTTGGGGGGGCAATAGTGGGAGGGCTTCTAGTGTCCTGGCCCCACTGCTGGACCTCCTGATGGCACCTGGTATGTTTGGCCACTGTGTGACAGAGTGTTGGACTGGATGGGCCATTGGCCTAATCCAACACTGGCTTCTCTTATGTTCTTAACTCAGTCTGGGGCAAGTGATGCTCTGTATTCTTGGTGCTGGAAGGAGGCCTAAAAGCCTAGAGGTACTGTAAAATAAAAGAAAGGTGGGGGTGGGAATTGATATATGACATTGAATTTAGTTTTTAATTTTTGAAAGAAGGTTACTTCAGAGGGAGAGGCGGGTTTGGGGGAGAGCCTGGAAAGTGACATCACAGGAAGAGGTGGGGTTTTGGTGCAGTGTGCTGAAAGTGACATCATTGGAAGGGGAAGTGACATCACTTGCCATTTGACCTGTAAGTGACATCACAGGAAGTGACATCACAAATGTCTCCTGGCTCCACCCCCAAAGTCTCCTGGCTCCACCCCCAAAGTCCTCAGATATTCCCGAATTTGGATTTGGCAACCCTAGAGACTCTACTAGAAAGAAGCAAGAAACTACACTTGGAGGATGAGGAATCCACCAGGAAGAAGTGACACCTGGGCTTTGGGGATGCATCAGCAAAGGAGGCAGTTAAAAGGAACACACTGAGCAAGACTTGGTGTAGAAGCAATTTGGCTTGTCGCCTCCTCTGTGAGCTGACCCACTCAGCAAACAGAGTGCTACCTGGCCCCCAACCTGTTTAACCTGTGCTTGCTTTTCCGTTACAAACTGATTAAGTGCAATCTGCCCTAGCTCAGGGTTCTCAATAACAATAAGACTTCACTTCATTCTCAATAACAAAAGACTTTTCAATACTGGAATATCTTGACATATCCCAAAGGGGTCTGCCCAGCCCAAAGAAGTTGCTATTTCATTAACCAATGCCCGGTTAATTTTTTCCTTCTTTTGTTTAAAACTCAATCAAGGACGACATCCAAGTCATTAATTAATGGTCCATCCTGTTTCAGGAGTGATCTTGACTCACCCAGACTTTTGTGTCAATGCAGATCTGGCTAACTTCAACCTAAATAAAGTATGTTAATCATGCTAGCTCATCCAGGCTCTTTGTGCCCATGCAGATTTGGCTCACAGTAGCCTAATCAAGGTATTTCCCCCATTTTCCCTCAGAATGTTTGACAGCAATTACCTTCAAATTGCCCAGTCAAATTCAAACCATATCTTGGACTTATGTTCTTGGGAAAGTGGGCTCCCATGTCTAGCTATGGGACCCTTCATAAAAATAACATCCCAGGTCAGTGAAAAGTGTACCAGGTTTCCCACTTTCTAAACACCCCTGAAACTGTGTTGCAGGATCCCCCCCCCCACTCTGCACATTGGACTTTTCCAGACCTCAAGCCCAGAATTTCAGGTTGTACCTTCCCTGAAACTTCCCAATTTCCTCCCTTTTCTTTTTTTATAAGTGCACCCTCTTGCTGTGTGTGTGTGTGATTGCTTAGGGAATTAGTTCTCAGATGCTCAGTGTAGGTTCTTCACATTCGTATTCTGTATACAATAGTCTGTGTTTACAATCACCGTTTCACTTTCTTTCTTCCTAATTTTATTTTGGGTAACAGTTTAATGGTTGGAGGAATGTGGGCAGTTTAATGGTGGAAAGACAATCACTCTCTCACACTTTCTTCTATCCTCATTTTAATTTGGGGTATCCCCACTGAGATCCACCCTGGCATGGGGAAGTGCAAAGACAATCACTCTCTCACACTTTCTTCTATCCTCATTTTAATTTGGGGTATCCCCACTGAGATCCACCCTGGCATATACAGACCTACAAGATTGTGCATTATTCCCTTCTGGAACCCTTTTTGAAAACTAATTTTCCTAAATAGTAGGGAAAATGTGCAGATTGTACTCATCCTGAAAGGAAGGCACAAATTTGCTTCCACCTACAATACAAAATAGGAGAAATAGAGAATGGAAATGAAATACATTAAATCATGTGATTTGGGTATGTGGTCAAATGGCTTTCATGAAAAATTAAATGCATTTTGTGGTAAGAAATTTTAGAAATATAGAAGGATTGGGTTTAAAAATGAACCAAATAGTTTATAAAATCCATATATATGTCTCTGTCTTTGCTAGCAAAACAGCAAGGAGACTTGGCCTGCTTCAATGAACCAAACCATGATTCTTTGCCAGCCCTTTTGTTTGAAGCAAATCTTTTTCTTGATCATGCACACAAAAGGTCACACATTCCATTCCCAGGATCTGAATCAATGTAAACAGGTGTGAGACCCACAATTTCCTAAGCAATAAACTGCAGCTGGCCAGGAAAAAGCCATTTGGGCAGTGACAGACTCCAATCCAAAATGCAAACCAACTCCTGAGATACAGGAATTCACATACCCCACTTCCACCTCAGAGATAACTTCAAAGTTATCTCTCTGATAACTTCAAAGAACAGTTTATCCCCAGTGGTGGGAACACCAGAAAAACAATAACACTATACTGATCTGGTAAATAAAAGTGTAACTTTTGTTGTGTGAGACCAAGGAAGCAATTTCCTGTAAAACATTTTCAACTTATAAATGTTAATTTACAACTGTAATTTGATTATTGAGGGACCTCTTTGATCATTTGGTATAAATACTGGTCAGATCCAACAGACTTTCACTGGCTCTTGAAGGATCAGGAGAGGCTTATTCTCTTGAGAATTTGGAGTCAGCCTGAAAGGCCTTTTGTTTTTTGCATGCTGGGGGGGGGGACTTTGCTTGCATGTTTATTATTTTTTGTGTATTCACTATCTGCATTTAGGAAATAGGAGTGTACTGTGTTGGCAGATGGCAGAGCGTCTTACCAGCCACCTTGCCAGGCAAACCTTTGAATGTTTTTCTTTTAATAAAGATAAGTTTTATTTTAAGAAGAGACCTTTGAGTGTCTCTGCCAGTGTTTAGTGGTTTCCAAACTTGCACCATTTGTAAGGAGGCATTATTCAGGGGACACACGGACCAAGGAGAGTGTGGGTGGCATGGGTAAAAACGCATTTACAGACATGTGCAGCCACACACATTTTCTCACAACCCATTTTTACCTACAATGTTCATTGTCACATATTGTGCAATATGAGGTAACATGAGATATGTGCTTGGAAGACACTTTGATGCTTAAAAATTACAGTCCATCAGTGAGGACTCTGGACCAATCTATGACCTGAAGTACAAAACCAGCAAACATGAGGTTATCTAACTGAAGCAGAGCCTTAGACGTGGCAGGTTGGACCAGCAATTGTAGCTGCTTGAGGCCTGTGGAAAGTTAACATTTATAAGGGACAAATTGACTGATTTGCTTGAGTTTAGTGGAGTTTCCATACTAAAAACATGCAGTTTATTCACACAGGGACTGATATATATATATATATTACTCATTATTATTCATCCCTAGATTACTCAATGCTTGGGAATGATTCACACATTACTCTCTTGGTAACACAAATAATCAAACATCTGTCTGCCTATATTAGCTCTAGAAGTTGATGCCTCTCTTGGGTTATCAGACAGGTGGCAGCAGGTGGAGAGAACTTTAAAAAACAATCACTATCCTGTAACCTTGTGCTGTATTCTTTCCTAGAATCATTTCCCAATTGCTATGCCATTTTAATTCCTTTCCCATTGTCCTGGCAGTGATTACCTGGCTTTCAGTAGACATATTCTTCTACTTCTCCCAACTTATGAGAAACAGTCGATTTGGAACAGATCCCTTTGCTCACGGGAAAGCAGGTGTCTCAGGTAATCCTGCATGGATAACTTTGTTGAGTAATGAGGGCATGGAAAGGAAGGAAGATTGGAACCCTACTTTCCAGTGTCACCACTGATCTTCATGGACAGTTTCCATGGACTGTCCCTGTTAGGGTGTGAGAACTGTACCAAACAGGTTACTGGCACAAGTCTTATGATCGTCAACTGTGCATGAAAAGACCCTCCCCAGAATTCTAAATAATTATATTCTAAGTTATGCTGCTTATTTCCAGTGAACTGGAGCACCTCTCCAATCCTGGTTTGCAATCCTGTGTATACACAAGGGAGCCACAGCAAGCAAGGGGGAGAAATTTTAAAATGTAATGCAGAGAGTTCAAAAGGCACCCTAGACATTCTAAAAAACACAGTGCAAACTTATTAAGCAATCCCTACTAAAAGCAGTTATGTCATGTAGGTGTGCCCATTGCTAGTACATGCAGAATTCACCTGTGAGTATGTGTACTGTTTCCCTAAAGTAAAACAGAAGGGGGTTGTTGCAAAATGCTAAGGAAGGAGACAAACTCACCAAAAGAGGGAGAGAGAAAAAAGAGGATACATCTCAGAGCAGAAAAGTGGGAATAAAATTGGCATGGGGATATCTTCAGGGGATAGGAAGAAGTAGGTGAAGCTACAGGACTGCCTTGGAGGGAATGTAGGAATTCCAGGAGTAATAGTTCCCACACTGTTAGGGTTGCTGCATGATGGAGTGAGCTCTGGTCTCTGGCCCCAGCTCCTGCCAATCTAGCAGTTCAAAAGAAAGAAATTGCAAGTAGATAAATAGGTATCACTTCGGTGGGAAGGTAACAGTGTTCCATGCACCTCAGCATTTAGTCATGCTGGCCACATGACCAAGGAAACATCTTTGGACAGCGCTGGTTCTTTGGCTTGGAAACAGAGATGAGCACCGCCTCCTAGAGTCGGATACAACTAGCTTTCAAGCAAGGGAAACCTTTACCTTTACCTTACTGCTACTTTGCTCCATGTAGTTGTAGGCTATTAGGGACTTTACTACCTGAGTGTAAATTAACAATAGTACTTATGGGGAGGTAGAAGAACAAGGAGTATGTGTGGATATGGGGATGTCCTGCTGATGAAGAGGAGAAAGAAATAGAAAAATAAGTTGGAGTACCCTGTTGGCGTTAGGAAACCGACTTGACATGTGCTGTGCCTCATACTAAAATCCTAAATATTTAATTAATGATACATTTGCTTCCATCACTAAGGTAGGGGAAGAGAGAAAGGTTATACAACAAAATATAATATGTTGATCACTTAAGAAAAGCAGTGTTTAACTACATTAGATATCTACTGGGATAATTTGAAAAAGTTTTTTTTACCATGGGCTTTAGATTAGTTTGAAAGCAGACAATGTCTCTTCTTAGAAGTCATGCTGCTTTTTGGACCACAGGTGGTATTTGCGTGATGGCTTTTTGCCTTCTGAAGCAGGTCAGCTAATCTGTAGGTCAAATTCTCATGCCAATTTGGGCTTCTGAGTGGGGGGTGGGTGGAAGGTTGCTCAGTAGAATGGATACAGGTTGTCTGGCCAGCTGTGGATGGCAGCTTCTCTGGTTCAGCATCTAGCTATGGTTTTTCTATCAGTGGTTCTTTACAAGGAGCGGAGGTACTTTCCAAAGAGACACTGGCTAAGCAGTGTGGTGGTTGCAGAGCCAGTCAGCTTTGTGCTGTACTCTTAGGTGGGGCTTGCCTGTGAGTTGGGCCCTATTGTTCAGTTACTGGAAGAAAGACACGTAGATGTAGGCTTGGATGACAGCCACCACTCGATGTGCTGGAATAACAGGCACTTTACTATAGCATAGGGTGGGCTGGCTGAAGAGTCAGCTTTACCTGTATTTGAACAAACTATATTGGCAAATACATATTAATTCCTTAGTTAAGCAGACAGTATATCATTCTGTATATCTAATAGCCAAATATGGACATCTGCGGATATCTAAATCTGTGGATTGGGCCCATACTGACATAAAGGAGATTTTGCTCCAAACTTGGGGTATTCCCCAGGTTTGCATAAAAATCTGAAAACCTTAAACACTTAAATTGGGGGTTTAAGTCCCCCCCAAACAAAACTGTTGTCTGCACATCTGCAGACAAAAAACCCTACCTTCTCCTCTGCTGGATGGCTGCCATGGCAGAGACAGGAAGCTGGTGGCAGAGGTATCATTGTTGATGGGAAGGTGGGAGAAGAAACCTCAGTGGGCCTGGCAGTGGAAGCCAGAACCCATGTGGAGCTCACCATCATCAGTGGTGGGACCAAGCCTTGGCAAGGGTTAGAGGGTAGGTAGGGAGAGCAACAGCAAGGGTGGGGGTAGGTAGTGAGAACAGTGAGAGTGGGGGTAAGTGGTGTGCCAAGGAGGGAGGGAGGTTGGCAGAGTAGTGAGGGTGGGGGAGCTGAGTAGAGTGCCAAGGATGGACAGCAGAGTGGCAGAGCAGCAAGGTGGAAGTGAGAGGAAAGGGTACACAAAGGTGGCTGGGGGTATCAGAAGCCAAAGGACTAAGCAGTTTTCTCATGAGTTGCCCACAGGTCCCCACTTGTTCCTTTTATTGTGGCTGTGACAGGAAAGTGAAACCAAAAACTGGTATCCTTCATGCCATTTTGAGTAAATTCCATACCGCTTGGGGTAAATAAGACAATCTTAGGCCAGTGTCTGAGAGAGGATAAAGACAGCGTCATGTGAGCATTGCTTGGGACAGAGTTGCGTAAACAGTCTCAAACAAAGAAAAGGTCCTATCTCTAGTTCACACTGACTTAGCAGGGGTTCTCATGAGGATCTGAGCCAATGGGTTGTCTATAGAAATTGCTTGTGGCATTTGATCAGTGATGGCTACTTCTTACATGGCAAGTAGATACTCAATATTATGATGGCACACACAGTAGTTTCTGTGGTAGTTTGGCAGAAAGAAAATAACAGCTATATCTGTTCATACCTAGTACTTTACAGAATCTGACCAAAATTGAGCAATACAATGCCATATGTAATTCATAGGGTGCTATGAATGAGGAACAGAACATGTAAGATAGTAATACTAAAAATAATACTTAAAATTTCCCCCCACAATTAATATGAGATACAACTGCATTGTTATGTGGGTGCATGACTGAGTTACATCTTGGAAAGCACGTGCCCACATTCAGTCACACTGCCATTCTATGGGGCAAATTTTACAAACGTTGCAAATCAATCCAAAGTTACTATTAGTTTAGTACTTGATGCTGTAAAATTGGACATTAGAATATGCCTATATCTAGATTGCATTATGAATATGCAATGGAAAACAATGAATAAACAGTGCAAAACAATGTAATATATATTGATTTTCAGTCTCTATATGTCACAATAATCTTCAATATTTGCAGACAAAGTAGTTTTCTAAAATAAGACAATTCTTCAGGTTTCTGATTTTTCATTGACTGACAAAATGGAATGATCTGTGAAGAGATATTCTGAATAATAATTACGAGTTACTTGAAATCTGTTAAATTAGAGAAAATAATTTGATTAAGTGACCTGTTTTAGCAATTTTATATGCACAATGAATATGATTGTCAATTATGCTTAATGTTTAAACTATAAAAATGTAAAGATTTTTTAAAAATCAGAGTCTTGGACTTCTTACTATTTAAAAGTCTTTAACATGGATAAAGTTTTATTTACGGCCGAAGCCAGCAGTTAACATTTGAAACACTACAAACTTAGTAGTAAAAAACACCTATGAATAAAGGTAAAAAGGCTTAAAAGAACAGTAAAATGCATTATAAAATACATAATAAATCCCTTAGGAGGTAGACGGTTAACAATAAAACGATTAACATTTGGCTTGCTGTGTTATTATAGATTTTCTAATTCTTAAAACACTCCATCCAAATCTAGCCACTTGGTGTGTTACCTCCGAGTGCCTATCTGAGAGGAGGTTTTTCATAATATGGGCTTTTTGCCTACTGGTTAGAGGTAAGAACTTGGGGAATGAAAGAGATTTCCAGAGATTATTATAAATTACTGTTTATGGGTGCAATTCTGCCATTTCTTTTCAGAATTCCCATTGATTAGCCCGCATTGGTATCAAACTTCAGAACTGAATATTACGGGTATGGATGATATGTTGAAAAAAATATGGATAGAGTTCAACCAAAGTATTGATAGCAATGGAAGACTTAAACACTGTCTTTTCCAATGATTCTGAAAGTATATAACCTTGCTGGGATCACGCCCAATTTTATTTTATTTCCACTAAAATGTGTTCTATGTACTTTTAAAATATCACATTTCAAAATATACCGGCAGAATAAAAGTGATGACAGTATCCATAATTTTAATGAGTCGCCTATGTTAACAATGGGGGGAAGGAGCTGGAGGTTGGTGACCGAGGACATGTTTTGCATGCAGAAAGTCCCTGACATCTCCAGTTAAATAATCTGAGGTTGCTGGGGAAACCCTTTCACTGGTTGAGACCCTAGAGAGCTGTTGCCAGTCAAAACAAACATCCCTGAGCTAAATGGACTAATGGTCTCATTCTGCATTCAGCTTTTATACAGACAGCCATGAGTGGCGTGTGGGAGAGAGAAGAATGCAGCTCAGCATGATTTGGATGCATAGGTTAAGATAAATAAAGCAAGTGGAAGCACTGGTCAAGTTTGGGGCCAGGGGGGATTTGCCCTAGTGTTGTTACCTGAGAGAGGCTGCCTCTTAGCAGCAACCTATAGGTAAAAGTAAGAATGATTCATGATGTAGAGCAGCCATAAACAGCTAGTTTAATTCATATACTTATGTCTTGTGTCTTCATTTGGAGGGCTGAGCACAATAATTCCAAACCTCTTTTATTTACAATCTGCATGATTGCAATCTACATGATTAAACAATTTCATTATCAAAGTTTTTTAGAAGGTCAGTGTTCAACTTGTCATACTGTGCACATTTGATAGTTCACACAAATACAATAATACCTCACTTAATAAATACAAATAAATTGCAGTTGCTGAAACAGTCTCTCTACAATGTCCTTTTGTTCATTCCCTGGTTTTGGATTAGTGGGTAAAAGAGGCCTAAATTCTAGTTTAACTCAGCACTAACTTTCAAAGTTTAGCACCTCATTATGATATCTCTCTTATAGTTCCCTCTTGAACCCATCTGTTTTCTTCTCCATTCCCCATACTCTGAGGAGCCTCAGTGATTCTGCCTTTCACCCCCTCTTCTGCAATACTTGCTACAAGTGTGCAATCTAATATTACCAATCTGATAAAACCCCCAATATTTCTGGTACTGGATTAGATTAGCAATTTCCAATTTTGCAAAAATTGATGATATCAGAAGTGGGAATCATATCAGGAAGGCAGAAAGACAGAGGGAAGGAGAGAAGTGTGGCCTGCCCCTTTGCTGGTCTGTGGCACATTGATCCTTTAAAGAGTGATTATTTTATATGGGAGGAACTGCCCATAGAAAATAATGGCCCTTTAAAGTTTAAAGGACTGGAGCGCCGTGGACCACCTGGGGACTGGGTTGCAGTTCCTCTCCCTCACTTTCTGCTCCTGCTGCATCTGGTGAGGAGGGGCACTTCCAAAATTATAATTTTAATTTCCTTCAGAAAGGTCATGATAACTGCATTAAATTGGGAATACTGTTCTGATATTTATTAAAACAATTTTTCCTGACATTGTTTTCTAGAACAATTCTTGCTGTCTTTCTGATACAGCATCAAAACATTAAGTATTGAATTGCACATCTCTAGTTGTGACCATGTTTATTTTCCATTGTCCAGTAGTACAAGAGATTATTGAGGTGTGCCTAAATAAGAAGAAGCACCTCTTGCATTGTTGCTCCAAAGACTGTGCTCTGCTGCTATTCAGTATGGCCCATGACATTTTGGCACCCAAGGCAGAAAATCCAGTAATGTTAAAATATAATTTTTTAAAACCTGACTATTTGACAATCCATTGCCTTTAAAGGTTACTTGAAACATGTCCCCTGCAAGTGCCTGTTTCACCCTTCCCAATGGAACATTGCAACACTATCAATGACGAATGGGGCCAAACTGCCAAAGGTCATTGTTGGAGATAGCCATTCTAAACTGCTCCATTCCGAACTCCAGTCCAGGTAACAAGAAGCACAAATGAACCACCTTTGTCAACATGACCATCCTTTCTCAGATCTCTAACTTGATTAAAGCCAAATGAACAGAAAATGCCAATTATGTCCCTTGTACAACTCTCTGGTGACATTCACTATTGTCTATATGCTTATCTTTACAGTAAAGGTTGCACAAAATGATTAACCTCAGAGGAAGGAGTGAGCTCAAATGATATGCTTTCTTATGGACCACATCACGCCAACCCCTCTCGATATGCTTTGTTAAGTGTTGATAGTATCTGCCACTCTCTAGGAGCTGAATTTACTGCGATACAGAAACTTTTTTTCTTGGTTTTGAAACTGTGTCGGTTTTGTTTTTAGTGTTTTTTCTGTAAGACTTGTTGAATGCAGTGTTGGAAGAAGGGTGGCAATGGGTATTTAAAAATGAAAAAATGAGTAATAAATGAATGGAACATAGACTGGTGTGCTAATGTGTTTGACAGCTGTGAGAACGGAGATAGTCAGAGATGGAAGTTCTGAAGTCACGAGGCCCTTGGATGCTAAAACACTAATGCCAGTGCCCAGTAACTTTATTTTTAAATGTTTTAAATGTGCTGACATTCTAAGTTTAATGCTACTTTATTTGGATTTTTTATACTTCATTTTATTTACAGACTTTAATTGTTTCATAGCCATAGAGGTGGTATATAACTACCTTAAACAAACACATTTTTTTTTCCTAGCAGCAAAGGTGGCTAGCTCTTAAACATCTGATTTTGGTTCCTAGAGATTTGAAATATTGTCTTGTCCTGAATATCAGAAAAGGGGTGATAGAAATTGAATACTTACATCCTTGGCTATACTGTACTTAAAAAGATTTTTTTTCTTTTGAAATATACTGGTTTGCCCATTTGAACCCTATAGTGGATGGTCCTAGATGAAAGGCACTATGTTATTCCATTACCAATTCTCTAAGCCATCAGGGTTCCCTGCAATCAATATTTCCTGTGGTTCATGCTGGCTTCCTGAAACTATTCTCTGCAGGAAATAATTAATTCTCCCCATGTTCTTATCTTTAAAATGTACTCTGGAAATCTGAAATCGGTGGAATTGGCAAGCAATCAGCATCAGGTCTATTATTCTCAGAACTGTGTTGTGACTGCTGGTGGAGAAAAACAATCAACATACTAAGACCATGAACAGCATGTGTCACTAATGGGTTGCTTGGATCCCTAGCTGTCATAATCTTTGGGCAAAGATTTCATCTGGGAAACCACAGTTGTTTCAGGTCTTTAGGGCAACTTGAAAGTTTGAAATAGTGAGACTTGCAATGATAACAGAATACTGACTTTCTTTTTTAGTATTTGTGAGTGTGGTGAAAAACTTGCAAATGTTAAGACTTGCATAAAGTTTCCAAAACTTGAAAATAAATGAACAAGTTTTTTAAAGTCTCACTTCTGAGCCAGCTGAACCTGTAGATGAGAATCTGCCTCCCCTTTCAGGTATTTAAGCCTTGGCTTGTCAAAAAGCACACGCTGAAGAGCAGGAGTCAAAGGGCTTTAGGCCCTTGATTCTTAGCCTGTAGCTCACAGCCTGTGGCCTTGTATGAGTTATGCCCAGAAACAGTATTAGCCTGGGATGACTTTAGAGTTCATCACCTGGTTGAAAAGTGTACCAAGTACCTATCATCGTCATCGTCATCATCATCTCAATTTCTGAATTGCCCAATCCCTGCTCACTGCTCATTACTTTGTTAGTATGGGCAGGGGTCATTTAGTAGAAAAAGAGGTGCAGAATCTCATTAGCATAACTCATGTGCATATGCCACACCCTCTGACATCACCGGAAGTGTGTCAGAAGACAACCCCCACCACTCAGGCTCCACTGGACTGTTTTGGATTGCTAGCTATTGAGGGGGGGGGCCGTGCAGATCTGTCCTTGCAGAGGAGGGAGAGCTTGTACCTGAATAAAACTTGGTCTTAAAGGTGCCACTGGACTGTTTGGGGCCAGGGGAGCTCTGCAACTTACCTGGCTGCTTCTTGCTCTGACTGAGGGCTGCTGGGAGCAGGGAGTGGGGCTTGTTGCATATGCCCACCCCCTGGGCTCTTTACTGCCGGAGCTCCGCTCCTGTGCGCTCCTGCAGGAAATGACCCCTGAGTATGGGCACTCTCACTCACACATGCTAAATAATGCGGTTTCAATTCACTTCAACGAAGAGTGGATTTTGCCATTTCACACAGTAAAATCCAGTTGCAAAGTGCATTGAAAGTGGTTTGAAAGTGCATAATGTAGTGTGTGCAAAAGCACCCTATATCTTGGTTTAAACTGGTTTGTATGTGTGTGATTTTTATACACATGTTACTTTGAGACCCCATGTGGAAGAAAAGCTGGATGAAAATGCTAAAAGAAATATTTTAAAGACATTTCATGGCTAAGATGAATGGCTTATTTATCTCATTTATAGTCCACCCTTCTGACCAAAGCGTGTCAAAGTGGCTTACATCATTCTCCTCTCCTCCATTTTATCCTTGGAACAGCCCTGTGGGGTACATTAGGCTCAGCATATCTGACTGGCCCAAAGTCACCTAGGAAGTTTTCATAGTAAAGTGGGGATCTGGACCTGGTCCTCCCAGATCCTAGTCCAACACTCTAACAACTACACCACACTGTTCACAGCTCACAGGTTTTCAAAGCTTTATCTGTTAGCAGTGTAACTTAACATTGTGGTACACATCGGGGGCAAATGGTTCTGATGACTTTTGGACTTTTCAGTAGACTATGGTAGTGGGCCTTGGTAGCTGACCCTCCCTCCTTGATCTGAGGAGCTTATTGGACAATGTATGCGAAGGGCTAAGGGAAACACTGGATGTCTGGGTCTGAGGAGCCAATGTGCTGCCTTGAAAGACAAATGGGAGAGAGATATAAATTGATTTCCGGGGCAAGAATGTATTTTTCTACAATAGGTGGACTGCTTTCATGCAGCAATCTCAGAGGTATTAATTATTTCTGCCAGCAGTAGGACCAGTCTCTCATGGCTGTAACAAACCAAGATGGGCCAGGCTTATGAGAACAGGTTGTACCTCTCCCAGGCACCCTGTTAGCACCCTCAGGCAACAGCAGCTGGCGCTGATCCAAGCAACGGCAGCCTTCGTGTAAGTTGAACAACTGCCTGGCTGACTGCAGTAATGTTGTTTACTTATTTCCTCCTAACTTGAAATCAGGAAGGTGGTTCGGGACCTTTTTTCAATTTTGAAATGTAGAATTTTGCCCTGACTGCAGACCCCACATTTAAATCTGACATCTCAGTGGTCCTGGGAAACATGAATTGATAAAGAAAACAATACAAGATGCTAAGCAGTGAGTTAAATCAAAGTGTTACTTTGCTTGGCCAATATCTAGCAAAAGAAAATAAAACCAAGAGCAACAGAAGAGGACAGAGAAGGAAAAGGCATATGAATAATCTGGTGACTGCACAGCTGGACTGGGATCTCTTTTGATCCCTGACCTTCTCCTTAACTGTTAGATGTTGCAATGTGTGCAATACTTTGCACCTGTACTGATAAGATCAACCTTTTATGTGATAGCCGAGCAGAATTCCAAATAAGCTCATCCCCTCCCTGGAGGTATTATGAAAGCAGCAGCCGGTGAAAGTTATATGCTTGCCAAGAAGTATGTGATCACATACATTTTAATTGTATAAAACTTTTATTTATTATTACTTTGATAATGAAGACTATCTTTTTGCTATGCATTCTTGTCTGGAGAGCATCTTCAAAATAACTATGCAATTTGTTTTTTCTTAGCTTGGAGATAATATTTCAGCTTTGTAAAAATGTCTTGGGTTTCCTTCTGGGATACATTATTGTTGTCAATATTATCAAAAGCATCTTGTTGCAAAGCCGTGTTCTCAGAGTCTTTCCTTAGCAGACCCATGCATGCGCTAATATGGAATTTTTTTTATCAGGAAGCAGTTTGTCAAACACCCTGTTAGGAGTCATTCCTAGAGCTATCAAATCCATTGGAGTCACAATCATTCTTTCTTTAGCCAGGGCTCACACTTAGAAGGGGTCTAATTCGTTGACTTGTGAAAACTTAAAGGTGTTAGCTTAACATTCAGCATCCTAAATTGTAACCAAAATTATCTTTTTTTAAAAAATTTGTGAGATGAGTGTTGTTGTTTTTTAAATCCATTCCAAAAAGTTTAAATCCTTTTGTAAAGCTATCCTTCCCTTGGGATTCATGGCCTATTTGTTGCTCTTACCTGGAATTCACACCAGCAAATACATCCTTGTGCCAATTTATTTTTACATTGGCAGGTCTGAGCTGGCTCTGCTCTTGGCTTCCATGTTGGTGGAATAGTGGCAGATGAGAAGGAGCTATGGCTCAGTGGCAGAGGTTCAGTCTCCAGCCTTCCCAGTTCAAAAGACCTCAGGTAGGAGTGTGGAGAAAGACTGTTCCCTGCCTCAGACTGCAGAGCTTCTCCCAGTCAGCTTCTGAGGCAGATGGACCAATGGTGTGACTCAGTATAAGATAGCTTTATTACATGTTCATAACATACAGGCATGCATGTTTTTATATACATAAATATAGGCTGAGACAACCAAAAAATTACAATCACTATGTGAAAAGAGTACACAACAATTTCATAAGCATCTCATACATTTTGGCAGTAAAATTATAGAAGCAGAGAAATCAAACCTCACATCTTTAAAAACATCTTACATTGCTTTCAAAACTTGGCAAAGTTTGGGTTTAGGGAGGATTGCATTAACATGTTCTGGAGGAGGCTGGCATAAGTGATGCATGGTTTTAGCACTAGTTCATCAGCAGTTCTGGGATCCAGCCAAGCTTGTGTTAAATAGTGCACCTTTTCCAAGGAATGTACCTTTATCTTTAGGAATGCATGTATGGTGGGAAAGATTATTGATAAGTTCTCTGAAAATAGAGACTGCTCAAAGGAGATTAAAATGACACCTTTATTATAGTTCCATGAAACACAATGTGCTTCACACAGCTGCATCTGGCCACATGAAAAAAGCCAAAACTGAACAACAAGGCATGGAACATAATCAGCCGAATTAAGACTGAGCTCCACACCTCCATTTATGCAAGCCAAAGAGGCCAATACACCACAGTTATTGCCACTGCACCCTCTGCTCCATTCCTTCACAGGTCCTGTTGGTCAATATTCCCACCCCATTTGCTGTAGGGCAAAATTTAAGTACTGTTTGTTTCATTATATGATGGAGTAGGGTGAGAGAACACAGCTGAGCAATCTGTGAATGGTGAAACTAAAGATACAGTATCCTGAGATGCAACTGGCAACCAATGTTCCCTCTAAGCTGCGGAGTCTAGTGAGCAAAAATTCTACTTTGTGAGTTACTGACATTAAAGTTGTGAGCGAGCGATCTGGCTACTGCATAAATTAGTTTGCTCTGGAGCCCTCCTTCCTGAGCTAAGAGAAAAATGTGTGAGCCAGAGGCTAAAAAACTGTGAGCTAGCTCACACTAACTCAGCTTAGAGGGAACACTGCTGGCAACCCTACCATAATTGTTTTCCCATGTGTGCATTTCTCATTAACAGGGGTTATTTTGTAGAAAACGAGGTGCAGGAGCTCATTAGTATAACTTATTAGCATAACTTATTTGCATATGCCACACCCCCTGACATCACTGGAAGTGTGTCAGAAGACAACATCCACCGCTCAGGCTCCACTGGACTGTTTTGGATTGCTAGCTATTGGGGGGGGGGTGAACATGCAGATCTGTCCTCGCAGAGGAGGGAGAGCTTGTACCTGAATAAAACTTGGTCTTAAAGGTGCCACTGGACTGTTTTGGACTGGGGGGCTGGGGCGGGCTCTGCAACTTACCTGGCTGCTTCTTGCTCTGACTGAGGGCTGCTGGGAGCAGGGGCGGGGCTTGTTACATGTGCCTACCCCCTGGGCTCTTTACTGCCAGAGCTCCGCTCTTGTGCGCTCCTGCAGGAAATGACCCTTGCTCTTTAAGGCTGCGATCACATGCGCCTTTAGATCCGACATAGGTGCGAATGCCTGACTGATCTAAAGGGAGCGATCAGACAGCAACATCTGGGAAGCGTCCTGCAGTTGCCGGCAACCTGTGCTGCTCTGCTGTAGAAGCAGAGTTAAAAGACACCGGGGAAAGTCCAATAGTAAACAGGTTCCGACGGGCCACGGACGGACTTTCCCCTGTCTGATCACTCAAACACACTCTCAAGCCTTTGGGATGGTCTGACCAGGCCATCCTGGCTCAGTGCCATTCCCCCACACACACACAGTATGTGCATCATCGCATACTCCATAAGGGGCCCTCAGTGAGGAGGTGTGATTCCTCGTTTATGTGCATGGGAAGCAAACGGCCCAAAAAAGAGACTCACCTGCAGTGGCGTCTGATCACACAGTGATGGGTTGCACCCGCAGCTACAAAGGGAGGTGTGATCTCGCAACTGTGTGTCAAATTCCTCCAGAGGGAATAGCCTCACTTCCCCTCTGCATCAACTGGCATGTGTGACCGCAGCCTAAATGTATCATATATAAACAGCTACTTCTGATCTAAAAGGTAAGAGTGAGTGGATGAAGAGAACTACATATTTAATCATATCCATCTGCAAATAATGGGGAAAAGTGATAGTCCCACTTTTGTAATTTTTTTAAATTATTGAGATAGAAGTCAAGTTTAAACATTAAATTGTAATGTTGTTTAATTGCAGTTTCCCCAAAACACTGTAATTCTTCCTTGGTTTTAATAAAACATCACGCTGAATTTTCAGCTACAGTGAAAACTGCTATTAGCTGACTTTCACTGAAGTGTATGTGGGAGTAACTTCCAGTAAAAATAGAACTAGGAGAAAAGTTTTCAGGTTCTCCAAAAGTTGGTATAGGCTCTGCAAATTTGGTGAGTTGCTTCTTTTTGCTGAATGCTCACTAAGAGCCATGTGGCATATGCACCTTTTGATACCATGGGTATCCATGTTGGCCTGAAGCAGCAGAAAAAAGTTTGATTCCAGTGGCACCTTTAAAACCAACAAAGTTTTATTCTGAGTATACACTTTCGTATGCATGCTCATTTCTTTGTGGGCATGCACATGAAAGTTTTGTTGATCTTAAAGGATCCATTAGAATCAAACTTTGTTTTGATAAAACTGAGTATGACTAAGCAATAACAATATATCTTTTTAGTTTCCAACCACTGGGGAACACAGTTGGGACAATCTGACAACTAAATGATTTTGTGTCCTGATCCTGTTTGTCTTTCTTGAAAGTAAGTCCTATGGATTACTGTTCAACTGACTTCTAAATAAATGGTTTAGGATTACAGCCTTAAGAATCATGCTTTGTATTTTAGTGCTAACACGAGTCCCATGAAAGTAATAAAAACTTGTAAATTTGTCTTTTTTGACATTAAAAATGGATTAGTTTTCTTAGGCTGCATTCAGATGGGAAGTTTCATCCATTGCCACTGCTGTTCCCTTATGGATTTAAACTGCACGATCAGACAGCAACATCTGTCTGTCGTGATGCAGTCATCTGAGTCTTCCTTCTGTTAGTTTTCCTTGCTGTCTTTCAAAGTCCTTGGCTGTGAGAAGGTAGCTTCTAGTCCATCATCAGTGGTGTTGGAAGTAACTGGTTCCAGGCAGTTCATTCTAATTTCTAATTCCCAGAGTTTCTCTGTACCACACAGTTCATTTTAAAAAACCCTTCACAAAAGAAAATATCATGAAAGTAGTACATGGAAGTTATGAAGACAGGAGGAAGGTGCATGTAAGGAAACAGGAGATGAGATATAATTGTTAAGCCATTCTGGGAGCTGTGCAGTCCTTCAAAAACCCTAAATAGGGGAGTGAGCAGAGAAAGTGGCTGGGAACTGCCAACGACTCTTTGTTTGCCCACAGGTTCCCACTGAATGCAGTATCTGGGTTTCCTTGTATGTACATTTGGTTGGGCAAAATGGATACATTAGGGCTCTTGCTGATATAATATCCACATAAAGCATTCCGGCTCAGCTGGCAGAGGTAGGCTCAGATTTAGTTTTGAGGACAACTGACACGATAGGCCTGGTGACTTCAGCATTCATGTTGGTGCTGTCTTGACAGGCTCTGCTCAGAACTTCAAGACTGGTGTGGCAACCATGGGACTGGTACAGGTCTCACATATGAAAAAGGGGTATATAATAAATTTACTTGTTGCACCAAACAGTTTTCTGGTGAAAAAAGAGGTCTTCTGGCGAAAAAAAGAGGTCTTTGTCTTTTTCAAGAAGATTCAAAGCTACATATTTCGGAAGGAACCTGAAAATCTGAAAAGGGTTGGGAGATTACCAGAGAGTTATTGGGCAAAGATTCATACTGATTCAGAACTTGCCACTGAGCTCATTTTCAGGCTTCTAATGTGATGGTGATAGTGCTGAAGAAATCTTTGATCTCTGCACTCGCAGAATCTCGTCCACCAAAATTGCTTAGGTAGTTGGTTCAGAGTGTGATGACACCTAGATCTGAAACATCACAGAATTAGTAGCATTTGCCCTATTGAGGTGCTTCAGCTAGATCCTTTCCTGATAAAATATTTCCCATTTGATCTAACTTTGATGTTTGGTTTGAAGTCGATCCAGGGCTCTTTTTGTAGCAGAAACAATAGCCCCTGTAAGAAGAACTCTGTAAGCTCTTGGAGGATTGACTACAGTAGGGGTGTGTTGCCTAATATGCAAAGGAGTTCCTGCTACAAAAAGAGCCCTGATAGATCTAATGCCAGAGGAGTCAGGAGCTTTCTGACAGTTTGGTTGGTTAGCTGTGGGTTAATTCCCCCAGCTGAAGTGGACAGGATCCTGCAGGTTGTAAAGACCTTTGCCTTTCCTAGCTGCTTAAATTTTACTAGGATAAAATCAGGATGCCTTTGGCCCAGCCTATTAATATTTCTTTAGTTGGTAGATCTGAAGGAATCTTAAGACATCAGATTTCTCTAATGAAATATAAAGCAGGTCCTTGCCTTTCATGGCATTTTACCCATGAGGTTTTCCTAAACCCCAGCATTGATTTGGGTGGGTGGGAAGCAGAGTGGCTACTATGCGAAGGGAAAGGCTAGGAAGATCTACTTCTGTGAGCACTTTCTGCTCATGGTTTGAAGGATCCATATGATGCACATTTTTATTTGCTATTCATTGTACCTCATTGTTATCTTAAGGCATCTGAGCTAGACTTTAAGGCATTCTGACTTTAGAACAAAATACACGTACAATGCTTGTATCAGTAATGAAATGCCACTCTAGATAGATTTGGCTGATTAGTTTTGTGTATTGACCTATATTATTCTCAGCCTCCATGAGGATTAAAGTTAAGCTGCTCTAGCTTTCTGTGGAAAGCTACATTTTTCAGAAGTTGGCTGCTAAAAAAATAATTGCTATGCCACACTCTTCCCTTTTTTCCTTCAACGTCCAAAGGGTTTGTTTGGGAGGGAGGCTTATTTTGACCTCATCAAAACTACATAATGTTAAAATGAACATGACCTTTTGATATTCAATTTGTCTCCTTTTGACTATAATAAGACTATAAAGCAAGGTCTTATTTTTGCTATATCTAGAGAAAAGTTGGACATGATGAAACTTCTGCACTGTATCTTTATCCTTTTGTAACAGCAAAATCCTGTCCATTCACTGATTTATGTTCTTCGTGAAACTTTCCCGTGTTTGATTCTGAAAACTAAAAGATGTCTTGAAAGTATTAATCATCTGATAGGAGGAAAGTAAAGATTCAGTTCAGCCCCGGTTCCCTTTCCCTGACAGATGTTTAGTGCTATTTAGAAATATCTAGTCATCTCTTGAATGAGGTTTTTCAAACCTGGGAAGCAGTTGCACACATACACACCAATTCCACAAAAGCAGCTGTTCTGCCCTTGGTCTGTGTAATACATTCAGTCCCGACCGCGTGGCAGAAGGGGGCTCCATGCGGTCCTGCTAAACCTTCGAGCTTCGCTCCAGGAAACAATGGACTAAGTGGATCCTAGCCCGCACCAATTGGAGGGCTAGGCTCCCAGCCGAGAGCCCACGGAACTCTCGACCACTGTAAATAGCCTATTATGGTGTGGGGGTGTGTTTTGGGTGGTGGTTTCACTGGGAATATAAGCTGGCCTCTGAGCTGGCTAAAGTTGTCTTGTTCTGCACTAATAAAAGTATGAGAGCTGTAATCACTCGTCAGTCTCAGTACTTTTCACTGGTGATGAGGATGGGATAGTTCCTCCCATGAACAGAGACCAAGAACCAAACATCGCATCAAGCTCCAGTGCCGAGATCATCACACGCCGCTCTGCCTCGTGCCGCATCTCCGGTTGCCACTCACTGCACCGCTCCCAGCTCCGAGCATCGCACCGCTGACCCAGAGAGCAGCACCGCACCACTCCTCACCACCGATTGCTGCCACCACTCCCAAGCCTCATCTCCACATGAAAGTGTAAGATGGCTGCTGCCTCTGAGAGCCTCCCAGCTTTCGACATCTCCCACCACCACACAATGGGAGATCTGGCTGGAGACCCTTGAGAGCCACTTCACCATCCATTATGTCATGGATCAAGGGAAGAAGAAGGCGTATCTCCTCCGGCGCTGTGGTATGGAGGCACATCTCTTACTGAAGGACCTGATAGTGCCCGGGCTGACCAAAGATGAGACGTACACCACTTTCATCAAGGCGCTCTCGGACCACCTGGCACCCAAACCTATGAAGTTTGCGGAGCGGATGGACTTTTTTACACGAGTCCAGGGTCTCGACAAGACCACCTCTGACTTCCTAACGGCCCTCCAGTGGGCCACCATGAGGTGTTCATTCCTGGCTTTGGCTGACGCTCTCCTCAACCCGTACGGGAGCCCAAATTCTGGAGGAAGTTGGTCAGTCAAGATGACTTATCTCGACAAAGCGCTCCGAGAGGCCACCGCATATGAGAAGTTGCACCACGACCACCGCGCCAAGGCGGTCCACCGCACGCAAGCGGTTGTTGGTTCCAATGTCTCAGATGAGGACAAGGTTCTGTAGGTCTGCCACCAGCCGTCCCAGCACCCCTATTGTGCAGCAGGATTCATCTCATCCAGAGCAACATTGTCTACCTCACCTGCATGTGCCAGCTGCGGGGAAGAGCACGAACGTTGGTCGTGCTCTTTCTGGAATGCCGTCTGCCGGACGTGCAACAAATTGGGGCACATATCCTGGGTCTGCCACTCCAAAGAACAGCGCCAGAAGACGTCGGCCCACTAAACCTTGACAGACCTTCACACCGACCTCCACACCCTCTCGGCCTACCACCAGCAACACCTGGTATGTAACTTGCCCCCCGATAGCCCCAACAAAATGCACATGACTGTCTTAATAGAGGGGTTCCCCTGTAGCATGGAAATTGACATGGGGTCGTCTTTTTCCATTATCTCCGTGGATACACTCCTCATGCTGTGTCCCCAGGGCCCCCCCCCTGCAAAAGCCATGGGGTTTAACCTTGCGGGACTTTAATAAGAATCCTGTGGTGGTGCTGGGCTGGGGCAAGTTCTGGGTTCAGTTTAAAGACTTTAATGGCCTCCTGGACCTGCTGGTGGTGGACGGGTGGCTCTCCAGCCTCCTGGGCCTCTCTTGGCTTGACCCTCTGGGATTGTCACTCACATGTGTTAACCATGTCCGGTCGCAAGGGCTTGAGTCCGTGTGTGCTGAGTTTCCCCATCTCACTAGAACTAGACCCCACAGTCCGCCCAATCCCGATTAAGGCTAGGCTACCCCCGATTGCAATGAAGCCAAAGATCGAGGCCGAGCTCGACCGCCTGGTGGACCAACGGGTGCTAGAACTGGTCGTGTCCGCCCAGTGGGAGACCCCTATATTCACCTCAGTAAAGCCAAGTGGTGATGTGCGCATTTGTGCAGATTACAAATGCACATTGAACAAGGCCCTGCAGGCCCATGCTTATCCGGTGCTGGTGGTCAGCCATGTGTTGGCTGCTCCGGCGGGGGCTCGGGTCTTCACCAAATTGGACTTAGCTCAGGCATATCAGCAGTTTTCGGTTGATGCCACCACCGCCGAGGCCCAAATGATTGCCACTCATAACCGGGCTTTCAAAGTACACCACCTCCAGTTTGGGGTGTCAGTCGCGCCGGGAATCTTTCAGTCTTTTATGGATTTCCTTCTGAAAGGTATCCCTGGGGTACAGCCGTTTTTAGACGACATGCTTATCGCGGCTCTGGACACGTTGTCCTTCGCAGACCGGCTCCGGGTGGTGCTCCAGAGGTTTGACGCGGCCGGGCTCAAGGTCAAGAGGGAAAAATGCCTCCTGGGGGTCCCTTGCATGGAGTTTCTGGGCTTTGCGGTCGATGCCAGCAGCATCCATCCCACCGAGGACAAGATGAAGGCCGTCACTCAAGCCCCACCTCCCGGGTCCAAGTCAGAGCTGCAGGCCTTCTGGGGGCTCCTGAACTTTTACCATTCCTTCCTGCCCCTGAAGGCCGCAGTTGCTGAACCACTTCACCAATTCCTAGACAAGTCTGCGCCATGGGTCTGGGGTCTGCCCCAAGCTGCCACTTTCCAGGCTGTTAAGGACCTTCTGGTTTCAAATTCGGTCCTCACTCATTTCAATGAAGTGCTTCCGGTGGTCCTCACGTGTGATGCGTCGCCTTATGGGGTCGGGGCAGTCCTGGGCCATCGGCTGCCAGACGGCCGCAAGGTACCAGTTGTATTTTATTCTCAGACATTGTCTGCCGCGGAGTGTAACTACGCACAGATAGATAAAGAGGTGCTGGCTATAGTGGCGAGGGTGAAAAAGTTTCACCATTACTTGTACGGATGGCCCTTCATGGACCACAAACTGCCAGACCTCTCACATGAACTCCCCCTGGGTGTTCCGGTGGTCGATTTTCCTGGCAGGGTACTCCTACACCCTCATACACTGCCTGGGGAAAGTGATGGGCCGTGCAGATGCTTTGAGCCGCCTCCCACTGCCTGCATGCAACCCAGATCCGGCCCCGGCTCATCTGATCATGCTCCTGGAGTCTCTTCTGGACCAGCCAGTCCTCATCAAAGATGTAGCTCACTGCATGGCCAAGGATAAGTTACTCTGCCGAGTCTTGGTGATGAGGGGGTAGCCCTCGGCCAATGTGGAGCCAGAGTTTATGGTATTTGCTTCCTGGAGGGATGAACTGTCAGCTCACAAAGGCTGTGTAATGTGGGGAAGCCGGGTGGTCATCCCTATGTCATTACAGGAACGGGTCTTCACCGCCCTTCACAAAGCACATCCTGGGGTGGTGCAAATGAAAGCCCTGGCTAGAAGTTACGTCTGGTGGCTGGGGCTGGACCAGGACATAGAGGACATAGTAAAGAGGTGCCAGCCTTGCCAAGCTTCCCAACCAGAGCCAACCTGGGCCCAGGAATGAGCCTGGGAATCCTCCCACCACCCCTGGTCCAGGTTGCGCTTGGACTTTGCCGGACCATTCCAGGGGCAACTCTTCTCCATCCTAGTGGATGCCTACAGCAAGTGGCAGGAGGTAGTCCCTGGGTCCTCCACCTCCTCTAAAGTGGTGATCCGGGCTATGTGGCAGATTTTCAGTGCGCAGGGCATCCTTGATACCTTAGTCACTGACAAAGGGACTGCGTTCACGTCCAGCGAGTTCCAGGTCTTTGAGACCTGGTACTATGGGATCCGCCATGTCCGGTCTGCCCCCTTCCATCCTGCGACCAATGGCCAAGCAAAGCACATGGCCCGGATGACCAAAGATGCCCTCCATCACTTGGACTCAAAGGACTGGGACTATAAGCTGGCTGCCTTTCTTTTTGGCCAGCAAACTATGCCCCACACCACAACGGGGTGCAGCCTGGCAGAGCTCCTCCTCGGCCGCCGCATGATGACCCGGCTGGACCACCTTCACCCAGACTGCACCCCTGAAGAAGCACCAAACACTGAGTCACACGAGGCAGCCAGGGGATTCTTTCCAGAGGACCCAGTGCATGCCGGGAACTACGCACAGGGTCCAGCCTGGATTCTGGCTCAAGTGGTAAGGATCAAGGGGCCCTGAACTTACAAGGTCTCCAGTGAGGATGGACAGATCCTACACCATCATATTGACCAGCTGCGCCAACGGACGCTGCCGTTGGACCAAGAATATGAGGCCACAGATGTCCCGGAAGCCACAGCATCACCACTGCAGTCAACCCCGCCAGCGACACCTGCAACAGCGCCTGTTCACCTCCCATCTGGCAACCCCAAGGACAACCTCCCAGCTACGAATAGGGTGCTGTCACCAGACCCCGCTATGCCACCCCTGGCCAGCACTCTACCAGATGCATCTGTGGTGACTCCAACCACGGTCCCCGAACTTCGCTGCCCCACCTGCACCAGGAATGCACTGGCACCACTCAAGGACTTTATCTGAGGGTGTGTTGTGGACCAAGGGGGGGAGGGGTATAATATATTCAGTCCCGACCATGTGGCAGACGGGGCTCCACATGGTCCTGCTAAACCTCCAAGCTTTGCTCTAGGAAACAATGGACTAAGCGGATCCTAGCCCGCACTAATTGGAGGGCTAGGCTCCTGTGATTTTATTATTTATGTGATTTTAATTGTTTGTATTAACTAGTGTAAGCCACCCTGAGCCTGCTGCAAAGTGGGGAGGGTGAGATATAAACCTAATAAATAATAACAACAACAACAATAATAATATTGGGAGAGATGGTCCTGAAGGTATGTTGGTTCCAGACCACAGAGAACTTTAAAGGTTAAAACCAGCACCTTGAACCTGACCCGGTATTCAACTGAAAGCCAGTGCAGCTGGCAGAGCACTGGTTGTATTTGCACTCTCAATGCTGTCCCCGTGAGAACGTGCACCGCGGAATTCTGAACCAGCTGTGACTTCCGGATCAGTATCAAGAGAAGCCTAGCATAAAGTGTGTTACAGTAATCCAACCTGGAGGTGACCATTGCATGGATCACTGTGGCTAGGTCACAGGGGGAAAGGTAGGGAGTCAGTTGCCTGACCTGGCAAAGATGGTAAAATGCCAACCTGGCAACATGCATGACTTGGGCCTCCATTGATAGTAGGGCATCCAAAGTCATGCCCAAGCTTTTCACCATTGGTGCTGGTGTTAACAGAGCCCCATCAAGAGCTGAGAGTTGGATCCCCAGCCGCTAGCCGGATCCAAAGATGTTTTTTACAGGAGCACCCCAGGGAACTGACCTTCTGTGAGGGACTTCTTGATAATCTCCCTCAGGGTGCCTCGTAACCCAATATGTCCCCCAAAGGGCACTACACTCTACAGACCAGCATGTACTGGTGATCCCTGGCCTGAAGGAACTCCACCTAGCCTCGAACACCTGGTGGAACAGTCTCCCAAGTGAGATTTGGTCCCTGTGGGACATCATGCAGTTTCACAGGGCCTGTAAAACAGAGATGTTCCACCAGGCCTATAGTTGAGGCAGCATGCACCTAGATTGTACTGGTCTCCCCTGCTTTAGTTTGCTTGCTTTGCTTGCATTATTCCATCTGCATTGTTCCATCTCACACGAATCTCATCTGTATGCCCACTCTGGAGTAGATGCAGGGCTATTTTTGGGCAGGACAGGAATGCACAGGAACGGAGTTTTGGCTGGCTTCAGAGTTGTCCACGCCCACTACAGCCAAAACCTCTGCGTGCGTGGCTACAGAGAGAAGGCCTGGAGAGTGACCCCCCCAGTAACTCCAAGGTGGGCGGGCCAGGGCCCCCCAGGAAGAATCAGGGAGGCATTTAAATGCCTTCCCCGGCCTGTCCAAGGGGTGGCTTGCCCGGGCTCCCCATAGCCACGGGGCACATGGGCAAGCCAAGGGAAGGCAGTTTAAACTTCCCTTCCCTTCAAGGTGGGCTTGCCTGGGCTCCCCGCAGCCGTGGGGCACCCAGGCAAGCCAAGGGAAGGCATGGGGTGTGGCCTAATATGCTAATGAGCTGTGATGTCAGGGATGTGACCTAATAAGCTAATGGGTTTCTGCTGTTGGGTGTGGCCTATTATGCTAATGAGTTCCTGCTGGGCTTTTCTACAAAAAGAGCCCTGAGTAGCTGTATTATTGGTGCAATTGATAGTGGACTATCAGTAGTGTAAACTGTGATACTGATTTTAAATTGTTTATTATATTTTAATTTGTTATCATGTTGAGTTTATGCTGTTGTAACTTGCCCTGAGCCTGCTTGTGAGGGAGGGAGGACTAAAAGCCTAATAAAATAAAAAATAAAGTTCAAATGGGACACTTTAGATCAGTCACACTTGCTCAGCCTAACCTATTTCACAGTGTTGGGGGCGGAAGGAGCAGTAGAGAATCATGTATTCCACCATGAGCTTCTTAGAGGAAGGATGGATATAAGAAAGACATATAGCTCTATTTTTTTTAATTGCTTTCTATATGTCTTAAAACATACTTTGGTTTTGGTTGGAAGTGAGTAAGGGAAAAAAATAAAGTTGCTTGTTATAAATCCAGTAATTCCTCAGTCCAAGTTTCTATATGTGGTACAGTTACAGATTATGATGCTGAAGGTTCAGATATTTGGTAACAACAATAATCTTAAAAATCCAAAGTTTCTGGAATGGCAAGAGTCCCCACATATATCGCACTTGACCAATAAGTAAGTTGATAGCTGAATATTGAAAACTTGAGTCCAGGACAAATTAAATCTGTTTTTCCACCTCTCACTAGAATGGCGCAATGACAGCACAAGTACAAAACCTATCTGAGAATGTTCCTCCAGGTACAGCACATTTCCAGCTATTGTTGGGGCATGTGAAATTGGCCTATGGAACGTGTATGAGGTCAAAGTTCACAGAATGATTTTTGTTCTGAATTGGTAGACTTAAGTCTGGTAGGTTTACGAATAGAGCTCCACTGTGGCAGTCGCAGCCCTTAATATTTAACATTACATGGTGACTTTCCCACAATCCAGAAGAAATTCCTAAGTATAAGATTTACAGAACGTTTGAAAATCCCTTCTGTGCATACAGGAAAACAGGCCATCTATACCAAAGCTGAGTTATCAAGACCTACCAAATCTCCTTCTGTTAATCCAAAAGATATAAAGTCATTGAATCATTTGGAATTACTGCAGGGGGGATTTTTATTGAACCATCTATGGAGGTAAATTAATTGGGCAATGAAACCTGACAGTTGCACAGGTGAGATTATCAAGCAATAATGGTGCCCCCAGGG